>NW_024883230.1:0-116453 GCF_019059575.1 Amphibalanus amphitrite
TTACCGTTTTCCTCCTAGAGGGGCAACAGCTCCTGAAGAATCGGACCAACCAACCTGCACTTATTTTCCCTAAACCATACTCCCTTTAAACTGGATATAAATATTTCGAAGAGGAAGATCGTCAAGTATTCATCAGCATATTTAATTGGTAAATCCTGGAATGAATCAAAACATAAATGCAAATAGGTAAATGACAAAAACTACACATTTAGGTTGATAAAGTGTGTATTCAAATATAGTTACCAGAGTTTGGTAATTTAGTAACTTACATTCTGATTCAACTAAGGATTCGGTCGATTAAAATATGGATGTCAATACACGGACACACAGCTACCCATCAGCAGCGATACAGCAGCAGTCCACGGAGCGTCGCGACAGCAGTTCTCACCGGTTCACAATGGGGTCCGTGTGGAGTCCAACGATCAGAAAGTCGCCCTCCGCAGCCGCCTTCTCCAGAAAGTCCAGGTGACCGACGTGGAACAGGTCAAACGCGCCGGCCACGTACACCACACGGTCACCGGGCTGAGGTCACAGGTCAGATATGGGTCAGATATGGGTCAGATACGGGTCAGATACGGGTCAGATACAGGTCATGTAGAAGTGAGATCCACGTCAGATAAAGCTCACATGATATAAAAAGAGTAGGCACAATATACAAACAGACAAACCGATTTCCTCTCTAACTCTCACAGCATTTTAGCCTCCTCTCTTTCCCTGTTCTCTCTCTCTCTCTCTCTCTCTCTCTCTCTCTCTCTCTCTCTCTCTCTCTCTCTCTCTCTCTCTCTCTCTCTCTCTCTCTCTCTCTCTCTCTCTCTCTCTCTCTCTCTCTCTCTCTCTCTCTCTCTCTCTCTCTCTCTCTCTCTCTCTCTCTCTCTCTCTCTCTCTCTCTCTCTGTCTCTCTCTCTCTGTCTCTCTCTGTCTCTCTCTCTCTGTCTCTCTCTCTCCTCTCTCTCTGTCTCTCTCTCCTCTCTCTCTCTCTCTCTCTCTCTCTCTCTCTCTCTCTCTCTCTCTCTCTCCCACCTTGGGCGCCCGTCCGGATGAGAACTGGATCAGCTGCCGCGTGGTGGGCAGGAACTGAGTGACGCCCGTCCACGGACTGTGTGCCGTGGCGTCGTGCTCCAGAGAAGGCTCCGGCGGCAGGCCAACAGAGTATTCGTCCTTCCCAGTCTGTGTAACAAAGGTCAGGTCAGGTCAGGTCAACAGAGTACTCGTCCTTGCCAGTCTGTATAACACAGGTCAGGTCAGGTCAGGTCAGGTCAACAGAGTACTCGTCCTTGCCAGTCTGTGTAACACAGGTCAGGTCAGGTCAGGTCAGGTCAACAGAGTACTCGTCCTTGCCAGTCTGTGTAACACAGGTCAGGTCAGGTCAGGTCGGGTCAACAGAGTACTCGTCCTTGCCAGTCTGTGTAACACAGGTCAGGTCAGGTCAGGTCAGGTCAACAGAGTACTCGTCCTTGCCAGTCTGTGTAACACAGGTCAGGTCAGGCCAACAGAGTACTCGTCCTTTTTTTCTAAATAGTCCGTCACCCATGAACAGATGACCAGGAGTGCCCCCACCGCAGTCCCAGCGACTCACAGAACCTTACGTTAACACCAGACAAAACATAAGAGTATGTACTAGTCGCGGCACTCCCTGCTAAGAAGGTGAAATAAACAAAAGGCAAAATTACTATCTAGCACGCAAAAGAGAGAAGTAGTCACGCCAAATCCAGCAAATGACTGTCCGCTATACCGATACTACAAGTACCCCATAGTATGATAAAGCACCATGCAGAACAGAATCGGATGCAGGAAGAAGGCAGGGAGAGGAGCATGCAGTTTAACATGCAAACATACAAGACCATACTCAGTTCATGCAAACAAACACGCAACACCCACACCCACACCCACTCACAGACACTCACACACTCATGCTGGGCAGAGGCAAGGGCTGGTCAGGTTCGTGCATAGTCAGTCTGCCTTGCCAGTCTGTGTAACACAGGTCAGGTCAGGTCAGGTCAACAGAGTACTCGTCCTTGCCAGTCTGTAAAACAAAGGTCAGGTCAGGTCCACAGAGTACTCGCCCTTGCCAGTCTGTGTAACACAGGTCAGGTCAGGTCAGGTCAGGTCAGGTCCACAGAATACTCGTCCTTGCCAGTCTGTGTAACACAGGTCAGGTCAGGTCAGGTCAGGTCGGGTCAACAGAGTACTCGTCCTTGCCAGTCTGTGTAACACAGGTCAGGTCAGGTCAGGTCAGGTCAACAGAGTACTCGTCCTTACCAGTCTGTGTAACACAGGTCAGGTCAACAGAGTACTCATCCTTGCCAGTCTGTATAACACAGGTCAGGTCAGGTCAACAGAGTACTCGTCCTTGCCAGTCTGTATAATAAAGGTGAGGTCAGGTCAGGTCAGGTCAACAGTGTACTTGTCCTTGCCAGTCTGTGTAACACAGGTCAGGTCCACCGAGTACTCGTCCTTGCCAGTCTGTGTAACACAGGTCAGGTCAGGTCAGATCTGATATGATTCACCGAGTAAGTGTCCTTAGGTCAGTCACATTTTTATTACAAATTTTGGACAAAAAGTTAAATTCGCTAAATATAACTGGCTCACAAGCCATATTTCTGAAGTGAATATGACATCTGGCCATTGCAAAAGCCTGCCCTCCGGACTGGCCCCGTGACCTGACCTTGAAGTGGGTCCGGGTCATGAGCAGCATCCGTCCGACCAGGTCGGTGGTGGAGACACCCCGCGTGCGCTGACACTCCCTGAAACGGGCGGGACGAGTTATTGGAGCGGGGGGACTTCGTGTGCGCTGACACTCCCTGAAACGGGGGGGACCGAGGGGGTTAATGGAGCGAGGGGGCCGAAACACACATACCCCGAAATAAACAGCAAACAGCAGGCGCTGACGGAATCATTAGAAAAACAAAAGACGGTCGAGTAGGTATAGAGCTGATAGACTGCACTTGCTGACGTTTCATGTAAACATACGCCGAATGTAAACAGATACAAAGTCAAAACCAGTCGTCTTCCTACTTATTTATTCCTACTAATTCAAACCAGTTGCTTGTGGAGTAGAGAATTTATTTATTTCAAACTCATTCTCGAAGAAGTGTCAGAGTACTGCGGAGTGTGGAGCCTTTTCTGACATTTTTGTAGCTTACTAAAATGGATGAGATTTTTCATCATATTACACACAATTATGAATTTCTACTGCGGTCATTGTTGGACGACACTCGTCATAATACAGATATAATCAACCAATTAATCACCCTGTGCTTAGTGATACTTTGCAAATAAATAGCCAGCAGCTTATCATAGATTCCGCCAAATGACTCAGTGTCATGTTTCGTAGACATAATATTTAACGTTGGGCGAAAATGCCTCGCGAGTGGATCGTCAATAAATATAGGACCAACTGCAAACAATATTTTCCGTGATACACAGAGAAATAGCACCAAAGATGCGTGTTCCAGTTAGCTCAACATCATTCCGTGACCATGTTAGGTCAGAATCTGAACCACCTCCATACCCCTGTAATATCCCTGAAAATAGATGAAAATTATGAAATACTTTTCAAGGCGGAAAATGTGTGCTGGTTTAATGCAGTATATGGACGCTTCGTGTAATCTTCACACAAAAACCGCTCCTCGTTCATACTCTCTGCCCAGTCACATTTGAAGCGTAGTTCGAGGAACCGTCCCCGCCGAGGCCCTGCAATCTGCACTTGCAGCTCTAAATCCGTCACTATCAGCACAAAGCTTTGTCCTCAAGACGCCATCACTGCTGTGTACTCAGTGCTTACGGCGACCCGTGCCGCCCCTCCCTGTGGAGGCCCCCAGAGTATCGGTCTTTGGACCTGAATCACGCCACTGACAACCATCCCCGCCCCCTCCACCTCCTTCAACGCTCTCAGGACACGTATCGAGTGATACCGGGTTTTTGACATGCAACTAACCTTCCCCCTCCCAGCCCCACTTTTCAACGCTCCAAGGCCAGTTGAGTGGCGCCGGATTTCGGACCTGCAACTACCCTCCCCTCCCCGCCCGAGGCAGAGTTACCCGCGGCGTCCTGGCTGTGCCCAGGAGAATGGTGGGGGAATGGCCCGGCCGATGCTCTAGTTTAGACTTGACAGTCAGCTGACCGAGACGGTGACCTTGAGGTGTGACGTCATGTCACGTGGGCAGGCGTACTTTGGCATTGTCTATCGACGGTCCTTTATTACCGAGTTGAAAATTGCCCGATGATGTTTACCGTTCGTGTTCCTACTTTACGTGCTTTGCAATCCCTGCTGGGCAAAAAAAAAACAGCATTGATGCAATATAATGAAGAGTTTTAGCAAACAATTATAAATTAATTCTCATGAATGATATTAACTACAACAAATAACCATTCAGCTACAAAAAGCGAAAAATATATTAGCTGAGGCCTGGGGTACACTACATACACATTACACAATACAAACATTTCAAGATCGATGACTTTCGAGCTAATGCACATATTGTGGAACTTATTAAAGCAGTGTTAGGCAGAAGGTGCCAAAACATGACCAACATCGTGTTCAACGAATAAACCAGTACGTTATCATTTTCTTGTTTGGCAAGGCAAGCCCAGCACGGTCATTTTTTATCCTTAGCACTGCTCTTGATTAGATGTGGATTTAGAGCTGCAGGTAGATGTTCTGATTACAAAATGCGCTTTGCCGCAAATAACACATCCACATAAAATCGGTCACAAAAGGCGAAAAGAGCAATTTACTCGCTCGGGAACGGAATCCAGATAGCTGTCTTACAGCGAGTAGCGTTAACTTTACTCACTTGTATCGGTTGGCCGCCTTGACGATATGGTAGGTGTCGACTCCCTCGGCAGTCATCGTAATATCATCTGTTGGACAATTGAGGAGTGAGTCAATTAAGAGTCAATAAACCAGGATGTAAGCACTAAACTAACGTACCAAGTGGTGCGTGTAGGATTTGGCGGGACTGGCTGAGGTTCAGATACAGTAAACGGCTATTAAATGGAAAATGATTTGTAAACAGTAATCAATACCCACATTTTTAACACCTTTGTCCATATTACAAATACCTGCATTTCCAGAAATTATTCCAGCTAAATTATATATCTAAACATTTGTGAATGTATGTAATCGTCATCAATATACAATATACATACATGCTATCAATGCGCCCATGTACTAGAGCGCAAAACACAGCTGGGTGCACGCATTTATTTGGCTATTTCAGCTCGGGATATCAACAGACAATGAACATCAGCTGCCACAATGTTCGTTCCATATCAATAGGTATTCAAAATGTGTCGAACCGCGGCTGTAAAGCGGATGTGATTTGATCGATGATTCAGCCCAGTGATATCTGCACAGCTATGCACCAGTGACTACCGACGCCCCTAATACCCCGATAGTAGACCAACAGTGATCCCAGACTGACAGGCAGTCACGGACACTGTGACGGATTACATCGCAGATAGATAAACTGAGCTTGCATCGACAGTGAGCCTCACCAGATTCAGTCGGAGATGTTCATTTATTTATTGAGCATAGTTCAAATGAAGGCTGCGCGAGCGCACTCACGGCTAAATTCCTCCTATGAGATGCTCTTCAGATATTATCTACCGTTGAGTTGGCGGCCATTTAGGATTATTCCGAATAGCCAAACAAACTCAAAACCGCTTTCGTTTTAAAACAGCGACCAAAGCTTTGACGAGCATTTCATAGCATGACAAAATGGTTGACTACTTTTTCATAGGTACGAGCGAAACGGGCAACAAATACAGGGTGATTTTTTTAACTGTTAAAAAGTAAACGTCAATGGTGGTCCCTAAATCGAAAAATCGCGTGCAAAAAAGCATTGCACGTGATAGATAAATCTGGGACATTTTGTATGGTGTCATCATTTGTCCCTTTTGACCGACGGCCTCGGCCCCAATGGAGCCTGAAAATGTCCCACCAATCGGGCACGCATGGTCCACCGCCGTTCAGTAAGGAACGACACAAAACGATGATTTTGAAGCATTAAGGCAGTTCGAAGCATACGATGATGAAGGAGATACCTCAGAAAGACGTTAAATAACGCATGAACAAGCTTGTAGTCATAAATAACCTTCAAACGGTCCATCTGGCGTATGAGCAGCTTTTGAAGAATCAGTCTTCAGGGAGAAAGAAAAACAGCGAATCAGACACCATCAGGGCCGCCAGTATCAAAATCCTCACCTGCCCTCCCTAAACTTCTAGTTTTTGGACCCAGCTATGGCAGATATAACAAGAAAACAGTGGAAATATCTGGCAGAGCTGAAAATGGGCGATAGGAGCCTTTTCAGTCCGCCTAATGAGTATGGGAGTCCATGGTGCTGTTAACACGTGCTCAGGCGGGCTGATTCGTGTCGGTGAGAGAGGGGGTAGCTTCAAGCACAAGTAAAATACACGATGGACGTTCCTTCGCATCGTGTCTGCATGAAATCAAAATGTCCCAGAATGCTCGTCATCCTGGCATATAATTTTGCAAGATATATTTGCATTTTAACCCCACTAGACCTCATTACTTTTTAACAAGTAAAAAAAATCACCCTGTACATAATGCAATACGTAAAGTTGTGAAGTCTTCCCATCGCTGTAAGTATAAAAATGTCAACAAAAACAGAACAAAATGCAACTCTGTGTAGCATGTCTGTGAATAAGAAAACAGAAAAAGGCTCGTTCAAAAACCCTATCAATCACCCAATCAACATCTTACGCAAATTTCCTCCCAGAGTGGAAAAATTACACTTGTCAAAATTTCAGAACGCGCTCAACGTCCACAATGCAACCATATGAACGTGCCCTAGATCACAGCCTACCTCCAGGTTTAACCACACAAACGTGCCCTAGTTCACAGCCCACCTCCAGATTTATCCACACAAACGTGCCCTAGTTGGTGCCCTACCTCCGTGTACGCAGAAGTCACACCCGTACTTGTCGAGTGTCTCCAGGGTGGTAACATAAGGAGCGGCTTCCACTACCTCGTCCACCCATTTGATGGCGCGCACCATTTTGTACCTGGTGACACGGTCGGGGGTGGGTCAGGTGGTTAGGGAGATGGGGGGACACCGTCATATCATCTCATGGTCACAAACGGCGGGGCCGTGCCATGACAAAACACCGTTATGGCACATCAACATTCAATAGTGATACATGTGATGCGATGCGAAATCCGTTTCACTATGAAGGTTGCCGGAGACGTGCATCATTTGACGGCCTACATTCCACTTGAAGTTATGTTTTATTGATCTCAAAATAAACCCGCCATTAAAAAAAAATACCGCGATTTGGAACAGAGTTTACTTATTTACAGTTATGCACAAATCCAAAAAACAGCAATCATGTTTCGTTTGTGCTTAACACAATCATGCTTCACTCCATTTCGGGAAGAGAGTCAGCACTCAGACATCCTGAGAGGCACTCATGATTCGCCCCCTACAACCCTTATCATTCGCCCCTCCCTCACCTGCGCTTTCTGCCATCTCCCGTGGTGCCACTGACCGTTCCCTCGGTGAACACGGGCGGCCCCTTGTGCTCGGTGACCTCGGCGTCACTGTGCACCCCCACCATCAGGTAGTCGCCCATGGCTTTGGCCTGACGTAGCGAGTTGGCATGACCAAAGTGCACCATGTCGTATAGCTGCGGGAGAGATGCTCGACAGCGCTGCATTTCAGTACTGTGGACGGATATTGACAATAGCTTATGCATCGTGATTGACTGTCCCGTCTGACTAATTCGAACAGGGCGTGGCTGTTGGTGTACTTTGCCCCGCAGCCCGCACCAGAACTGCCCCTGGTATATTTATGCTGTGCCTCGTCGCTTCATTTCATAATTTGTATTCGGTGTGGCAGTGCAGGATTGATGTTGTAGATACTTTTTAGGTACCTATAGCTACATACCTTCATGTAAGATGTCGGGCTTTTCACTGTTGAAATGTGACAGCGGCAGCCCTGGTGTTGGCACACAGCTGTTCTGAGAGTATTGCTGGGCCTCCCTCCGTATACCCCGCCCCCTTCCCAACATCCCCGATCTAGGTCTACTATGCGTCAAAGGTGATAATTAAATTTATTAAATCTACGAACAAAATAGACATTTTGGTATGCATGTATTTGTTTGAATCAAAGATAAAAATAACAAATATAGGTATTAACACAATAAATATACATTATGATTTGTGCTGATGATCAAAATGTAGGTACATATATAGGTATGTACAGTCTATATACACACATATTTACAGTAGTATTTACAGATCACAGCAGCAACTACCATACGGGGTAATAAAATGCACAAGAGTACGAATAGCAATATTTATAGCCTGCGCATGCATGTACACAGAAAAGGAATCTTGTGCACACAGTAGGTACACATCAATACAACTCCGACACACTGCGATAGATACGCAAACACAGATGGAACCATCAGAGAAGCTTTCCCTGCCATCACAGCGAATGTCCACACTGCTGTGAGAAGTCCGTTGTCCCCTCGCCTCTACCCACGAATACAGCTTACACATTTGTATATGTTTATGTCCACAATACACATCAATACAAACCTGACACATTGCGATAGATACATAAATACCTGTCGTGCCATCAGAAAAGCTTTCTCTGCCATCACAGTGAATGTCCACGTACTGTGAGAAGGCCAGCCCTCCCCCTCTTCACATACACTGCACACATTGTCTCCGGGCAGAGTCAAGTACACCTGGCACCGTCTATTGAAGAGATAATAAAAGCAGAAAAGCACGAATACCTAAAGCCTAAGCATGTATATACATACAATACACATAAATGGAAACCAACTCTCCACACATTATATACATACCAGGCACACAAACGCCTCAGGGAAGTCTTCCCAGCCACCACAGTGACTGTGAGAAGTCTACTCCCACCCCCTCTCCACACTGTATGTACACACTGTCCCCGGGCGGAGAGTCGAGTATACCTGGCCCCGTCTCGTATGTGTCCATTGTTCGTCAGACACTAGAATTTAAGGTAGTGACACCGTCCAGATTGATGGAGTCTGAGGTAGTATGGCCGTCTTGACTGGCGGAGTTTGAGATAGCCTGACCGGCCAGTTTAGAGTCTGGGGCAGTCTGGCCGTCCAGACTGATGTAGTCTGCTCTCTCTTCATCTATGTCCGGGTCCCTCTTCCTCGCTTCCTCTCTCCCTTGTTCAGCTGTATCGGCGGTGTCCCCGCTCCCGCTTCCAGTCTTCATCGCGCCGGTCACGGCGCCCTGCTCCTCTCCCTCTCCGTCTGTGTCCGTTCTATCTTCCTCAGCTCCCTCTCCGTCCTTGTCCTTTCCTTCCTCCTCCTCTCCCTCTCCGTCTGCGTCCTTTCCTTCCTCCTCCTCTCCCTCTTCGTCCTTGTCCTTTCCTTCCTCTTCCTCTCCCTCTCCGTCCTTGTCCTCTCTGTCTTCCTCCTCCTCTCCCTCTTCGTCCTTGTCCTCTCTGTGTTCCTCCTCCCCCTCGCTGTCCGTGTCCCAGCCATGCTCGGCGAACCAGTCGGGCTCCCTGCAGCTCGCCGGCAGCGACTCCCACCGGAAGGTGTCGAGGAACCGCTCCGACCAGAGGCGGCCCTCCACCGCCGCCAGGTACAGCAGGCAGCACAAGCCCTCCGGGTCAATCTTCCCTTCATCATCCGGATACGTCGGGTAGTAGTCGCCGACTCTGCGCTTCCAGCAGCACCAGAGCATCTGCTGCGCGTCCAGAGGGAGGTTCAGCAGGTGGCGCATCAGCGGCGCCTGGCTCGAGCTCAGCAGGCCAGCCAGCAGCAGCTGGATGGCGCGCGGCAGCAGCACTCGTAGCCTTAACACTGCTAATCCTTTTTCGAAAGTTTTGCCAGTCCACAGGTTGATCTCACGATAGAAATAGCACCGCAGAGCACCCTGCTCCGCACACTCCAGAAGAAAGTCGAGAACGGCCCTCATCGACTCCAGCATCCCGTCCCAGGTCCAGAGCTCTGGCGCACGTCGCTCGCAGACCCACATCATCGCCGTCTTCAGGTCGTAGCTGCACGGGAGTTTCAGATCCCAGCCGTGCTCTCTATCTCCCATCACTGCAGCGCAGTGTTTGAGCAGGACCAGACAGATCCGCTGGGGCTTGGTCATGGAGCGGATCACCTCCGACTCGAGACGTGAAAATGATATGCGAAATTTGCATAAATCGTCATTTTTTTCGACCAGGTAGATTGGCATCTCACTCAGCTTCTTCACCAAGGCCTTGTTCGGCTGTCCCGATGGTCGCTCTCGGTTCACAAACTCGTCACTGACCCTCTCGGGGTACTCGAGACAGGGGACAAGGTCAATGCTGTCACCATTTAGGGTTACTTCAATGTTCGGCCCGTTATTGTCTGCGATGTCATCCATGTGATCCACATGTCCTTTCATAGCTTTGGCTATATCTGATTTGAGAGATGCGAATGTGAATTCACGTCTGACAGGGGTGTCGCCCTCCCGCTGGAGAGCCTGAGTGAGGCTCACAAAGCCCGGCTCATCTGTGACTTCCTCTACACAAAGGGTCACACTGTTGTCGAAGCTGTCTGGTCTTGTGCTGCCTGTTCCATTGGAGCTATTTTCCACAGTGGCGGAACCGTGCTGTTTTGTTTGGGAGCCAACGTCCTCGCTACCGGAGGACTTACTACTCTCTGAAGAGTTAGAGCTGCCAGAGTCCCTCAGCGGTCCTTTCTCCCATTTCACTGGTCCGGCTAGAAGCATGAAGTCTATGTCAGATGCATTTTTGAGCATATCAGTAGATGGTGCGTCGTCATCGCTTGATTTTCCTTTCCCTGTCGCCATCCGCTCCTCTCTCCTGTCAATCCAATGCGGCATAGCAAAGCCGTCCTCACTCACCCACTCAATTGTTTCAGTAACGTCTGAGTCATACTTGGTGACATGCACCTCAGTACCTTCACTCACGCTTCCCGAAACAAATATATTCTGGATCGCTATGCATCCATGCGACCCACATTTCCAATGGCCATCCCGGACATTTTTAGAAAAAATGTCTGACATTGACTCGCATGAATGGCATTTTATGACGGATTTGAGGCCATGTAAAACATCTTTAAACCGTTGCTGGTAATAATGCGCCCGATGTCTGCTGTGTGACTTGGAGAGGAGCTGCTCCCTCCATCGTAGGACTCGTCCTAGAGCTGAGGTCATTTCGGCCAGTGACAGCGGAGTGTCCATTGCTCTCCGGATTCCCTCCAACTCAGGGGCACTCGCGCAGATCTCCCCGGGTTTCTGGGGTTGGGAGTCTTTTATACTGTCATCTGGTGAGTAAACCGTGACCTGCTTCACAACAGGCTGCCTAACCTCTGTGACAGCTCCCATCGTGAGCCCTAAGAGGTGACTGATTTCTCTTTCATGATCGGGGGATGCCTTGATGATATTGTTTACATCGACTCTCCATTGAATCAGCTTCAACAGGATGACCAATTTCTCAGCCTTGGTGACAAACGGGCTTGTATAGACACGCATAGCACCGTAAATCGTTCTTCTAAGACCTGGTAGCGTCGTCATCCTGGTACGTTCAGGCAGCTGATACTCTGGTTGATTTTGTTCATCGGTTTGAGCCAGCCGTCCAGTTGGACTTTCGTTGCAGTCCATACGAACACGCTCTACCTCCATTGTTTTGGCGGCAGTTCTGGCTGAATCGACGGATATGTTGAAGTCAGCTTTATATCGAGACACTGGACCAAATAGGATGATATGAAGCACTTGGCTTCCATCAATGAGCTGTCGTTGTATTTCCTGCATCATTAGCTCGACTCGCAGTTCTTCTTTGTCCACGGTGTCCTTGCCAGTGGACGTGTTGCACTCGGGACTGGCCGTGCTGTCCTCGCCAGTGGACGTGCTGCACTCGGCCTCCCCCGGCTCACCTCCGTTCAGCAGGTCCCGGTACAGTGACAGAACACACGCCTCTTCACTCGGCAGCACACCGCCGCCCAGCACGCTCCTGTGTGTTTCTCTGGTGCTAACCTCCTCAAAAGGTCTCCACTCCTCGAGTTTCGGGTAGGCCTTGGATCGCGCCAGCGCCGCCCGCGCGGCCGCCATCTCAGCAGGATTGTCGTCCGGTGCTTCCAACACCCGAGTCAGAGTCGCTATACGCTCATCGAGACTGGCGATTACCGCCTCACGACACAGGAAATAAACCCCATTCATGGACTCATCGCCCCTGGGCCTGTCGGACTGTGGTACCGCCTTCAGGGCGGCAACCAGCGCCTCAGCCGGCCTGGGTTCCTGGTCGCCACCCGGTGAGACAGCCATGGCGGCGTCCACCGCGGCAGCCGGCACTTCTCCGCTCAAATCTGTCTGACAGGTCCGCGGCCGCCTAGTCATGGCCAGAACATTGATGATGTCGTCATGCATTTTCAGTCCCCTCGTTGCCCGTCTGTACAGATACGTCCCCTGGCTAAACAGACACCCGTCCCGTCTGTAGAGTGGTGTCCGGACTGCTGCCTCAACAGCTGTAGTAACCGTCGGCCTACGTACTGCAATCAGGACATTGTCTCACTTCATGTCCAAACTTCAGACAGTACTTTTAGACTTACATCACTACTTGACGTCCACCTGGTTGCCTCCAAGCCTCTGTTATCTTTCTAGCAACAACTTCCAGTCTTCAGTCAGTACCTTCAGTCTTCTTACCTCCAGTCTTCAGTAAGTAGCTCAAGTCTCCAGTACGTTCCTCCAGTCGGCCAGCGAGTACCTCCAGCCTCGTCACTACCTCCCGTCACCTGTCAAAACTAGGAGAACCCGTCGTCTCCTGACGGACCTGCGGACACCACTGCAGCTCAGCCGGCTCCGTCTCACCTTAATACGACTGCCGGTGTTATCATACCACACTCTACCAATGGCTGCCGCGGCTGATAATGGATGGACGGATAGGGAGACGGCGCCACTCGGTATTGGCTCAGAACTCGGACGCAGGGCGACTTGTTCGGGCAACGAAGCTGTTGGTGCAAGTTGAAAGATAACTGAATTATTTAGTTTGAAGTGCAGGGGTGCTCACAAAAACTCACATTTTATTTTCGAATCATAGGCGTAGGAACAGGGGGGGGGGGCCAGGTGGGCAAGTGCCCACCCACTTTTCGAGGTGGGGGGGCCAACCATGTGTTTTGGCCCACCCACTTTTTACTCGAGGCCCCTCTTCTCGATTTGACAGGACGTCGTCACCTTCCAGAATAAACAAACTCGGTAAAAATAAGTTCCACGAATCCCCACGCACGGACTCCAAGGGGCCGTGATGGATCCAAGGAGGCCCTCTGTTCATACTTGTCAGTCGAAGCCCCTGAGACTGATGGCCTGAGAGGCCCTAGTGGATCTGAGGAGGCCCCAATATCCACACTGGTCTGGGGAGGCCCCTGACACTGGCGGTCTGGGAGCCCCTCTATCCGCACTAGTCAGAGGTCTGAGACTGGTGGTCTGGGAGACCCCTCCATCCACACTAGTCAGAATAGATTTAGGCCCCTGACACTGGCGGTCTAGCCGAGGCCCCCTACCCTCACTAGTCAGAGGAGGCCCCTCTATCCTCAATAGTCATAAGAGGCCCTGAGACTGATGGTCTGGGAGGCCTATCCATCTACACAGTAGTCAGAGGAGGCCCCTGAGACTGATGACCTGAGAGGCCCTTATAATCACACCAGGCAGAAGAGGCCCATGATACTGATGGACTGAGAGGCCCTTCTATTTATACTGGCCACAGGAGACCCCCAAAACTTTCGGTCTGGGAGGTCCCTCAATCCGGCACCAGTCAGAAGAGTCCCCTGAGACTGATGGCCTGGGAAGCCCTTATATTCACACTAGGCAGAGGAGGCCCCTGATACTGATGGTATGAGAGGCCCTCATATTCACACCAGTCAGAAGAGGCCCCCGAGGCTGATGGCTGTGAGGCTCTTCTGTTCATATAACTGGCCATTGGAGGCCCCTGAAACCGGTGGTCTGGGAGGGCCCTCTATCCACACTAGTCAGAAGAGGCCCCTGAGACCGATGGTCTGAGAGGCTCTTATATTCATACTGGCCACAAGAGGCCCCTGAGACTGATAGTCAGAGAGGTCCACTCCTAATGAATCTGAGGGGGCCCTCTATCCACATTTACACTTTTCTAGGGAGGCCCCCCCGAGACTGATGGTCTGAGAGGCCCTTTTATTTATACTGTCCACAGGAGCCCCCTGAGATTAATGGTCTGAGAGGCTCTTCTATTTATACTAACCAGAGGAGGCCCCTAGGATTGATGGTCTAACAGCCAACAGGCCCTTCTATTTATACTAGCTAGAGGAGGCCCATGAGACTGATGGTCTGAGAGGCCCTTCTATTCAAACTAGGCAGATAAGGCCCCTGAGAATGATAGTCCGAAGAGCCATGCGGCGGCAACTGGTCGTGGCCATATTTCGGCTCGGTAGGGCCCCACAGAGCTCATGAGAGCACCTCAAGGGCTCCTAAGTAGACACGCTTATCCCCACGTGCCACGCCGGCTTCTGAAGGCTCCTTGTAGGCATCTAAGGGCCCTTTCCGGCCTCTAACGGCTCCACCCGCCTGTGATGGCTGCACACCAGTGTTTATGAGCGCCACACAGCGGCGCCTTTGAGGGTCATACTAGTGTCTCTTAGGGCCCTATATCGGTGGCTCTGGGGGCCCCACACCGGCGCCTCTGTGGGCCACCACACCTGTGCATCTCAAGGCTCTATAGGTACATCTGAAGGACCCACACCGACACCTCTGAGGGCCCCAGACCAGTATCTCGGAGCTCGGAAGGCCCCACACCGGTGACTCTGAGGACTCACCGGCTCCTGAGAGCACCATGTTGATGTCTAACGGCTCCACAAGGCCACTGAAGGCACCACACAAGCTCTCACTGAGCTCTTATGTCCATGTACCGGCCTCTGAGGGATTTAAGCCAGCGCATTCATAGCTCCACACCAGCGATTGTAAGGGCTTCACACTGAAGTATCTGAGGGTTCCACACCGGTGTCTCTAAGGGCCACATACCAGCATCTCTGAGGGCCCATACCGGCATCTCTGAGGGCCCCATACCGGCGTCTCCGAGGGTCCACATCTGGCGGGCACCCATCAGCGACTGAAGGTCCCACACTGTCGACTCCGAGAGCCCCATCTGCGTCTGGGAGCACCATGCCGTCTCTAAGAACCACAGCGGCTCCTCCGTACGAAAGATGGGCGTCTCCATGCCAATTAGGGGAGCGGTTCTGAGACAGTAGGGCACCTACGTGCAATAGAGGGGCGCCTATGAAGCCCATAGGGGCGCCTCAATGCGAAAGAGGGGCGCCTCTGAGGCCTACATATATGGGCGTCCACATGTATGTATGTATGTATGTATGTATTGACGATCAAGAGCAATCCACAATCGGCGTGGCGATTACACTCCGAGTCCGAGCTGGTTGAAGATAACACAAGAAATACCTATACAAGAAAACGCACACACTTACGGATACGAAAATGCACAACGCGAACGCCGAACACGCACATACTTGGTGTAACCCGCACGAAGCCGCGTTCATAACTATACACACAGACTCGTTTGCCTTTCATAGTCCAAGAGTCATGAGGCTAGCTACTATGGCTACTCTGGCTAGGCTTAAGCTCCTTTTTTACAGCACGGGCAAATCTGGCTGGAGGCAACTGCGTTAGCTCGAGGGGGAGAGTATTTAGGAGCGCCGCGGCACGGTGGGCGAATCTACGTTTTCCGGTCTCTAGTCGGGGTCGCGGTAAGTGGTAGAGGTGGTCTTGGCGAGTAGACCTTGCTCGTGTTTGGGAATTTTTGGAAAATAGGGTCGCAATCTCCACGGGTTCACCTCTCTGGATGGCCTTGTGCGCCGTGATAAGGGTATGGTATTCAGCCATTGTTTTAGGTGCCATCCAGCCGAGTTGGTCCCGGAGATGGGAGACATGATCAAATTTACGGCGACCGAAAATGACTCTAGCGGCAAAGTTAAGAATTTTCTGAATGCGATCGAAGTTCTTTTGGCTACCATTACCGAATACGGAGAGACAGTACTGGATCCGTGACATGACGAGAGCCACCACTAGTGTCTTGGTGACACCGTCGGGGAGATAGTGGCGGACATGGGAGAGGCCAATTAGGAGACCAGTGCACCGGCGACTGAGCTCGGACACATGCGCGTCCCAGGACAGGGTGCCGTCGAAGATAACGCCCAGGTTGCCCACCTGCTTGCATGGCACTAGTTTGGTGTCGCGAAAAGAAACGGTGAAAGCAGGTATGCTTCTCAAATTTTGCCGACTGCCGAAAGCCATGAGCTGAGTTTTAGCAGTGTTTACTTTTAGAGCATTTGCACTGAACCAATGGTCGAGAGACGCCAGTGACGCTTCCAAGCGCGAGATGAGTCCCCTAAGGTCGTTTAAAGGGCCACTCACCAACAATTGAGTATCCATAGAAGTCTGCAAATTGCAATTGATCAATGCCATGGGGGTGAATTTATAAGAAACAGGGGCGCCGGCATGGCAAAGAGAGGTGCCTTCAAGTGTCCATAAAAGAGAGACGCCTATGATAAGCGCACAGTGTATGCGATAATGGGGCGACAGTGGGACATATATAGGGATGTCTCTGATGACTATACATAGGGCGCTTATATGCCAAAGAGGGCGCCTATGAAGCTAATGGGGGCACCTGGGAAACGAGGAAGACATTTGTGTAAGGGTTTTCAGGGGTCATGCGCCGTTTGCGGCAAATATACATTCTAAAAAAAAATCGGATGGGGAATAAGTTTTAAAAATGGTGCGGACTTTCTGCACACTGTTCGCTTAAGCGGTTACGCCCCTGAGTACATCTGCCCGATCTCAGAAGCTAGATTTGGAGGTCATACTTGAAAGCAGCCAGCAGGACGAGGCAAAAGTTGGAGGCCCCTGAAAATAGGAGGCCCCCTGGAAAAGGAGGCCCCTTGACAGGGTGGCCCACCCACTTTTCATGACGTTCCTACGCCCGTGTTTCGAATGATATGAAAATGACCGCTATAAGCGTGACGATCATGGTATGAGCAAATAGGGTACCTATACTTTTAAGAAGTTTTTTTTTAGGGTGTTCATTTTAGGATTGGACCGACCCCACCCCAATCCTGAGACCGTGGTGGAGCTCCTGCGTGTAAGGGCAGTTTTGGTACGGGACAAAGTGCACCAACGGTCTTACTTGCTCAACTTAGTCAGACGGGACATCCCATCACGATGCATTAGCTATTGTTACGAGCGAGCGCAGCGAGCGAAGCGAGTCTTTTCAATATAACGGGAAAATCTCAGTATGAGCGGCCCGGCCCGGCCCGGCCCGGCCTGTAACGCTTTTGAGAGGCTTATATCTCAGCAACCACTGGACCGATTGACCTGCGGTCTTTTTTGCTGGGTAGCCCCATCCCTTCTACCCCGTAATTGACTACTTTTGATACATCTCAGTGACCGTCGTGGCACGTGCCATGTGAAAAGTCAAGGGTGTTCAAGCTGTTTTGCAAAAGTAGTGATTTTGATAATTGATAGGCCCATATCTCAGCAGCGGCTTGGCAGGGGCGGATCCAGGAAAACTCCAAGGGGAGGGTCATGAATCGAAGTGGTGCCCCTACCTATACCCAAAATTAAAAACTCAACGGATTTCGTCCGCTTCATTTTGGTGGGGCCCCCATTTTCAGTTTTTTTTTCTTTTTATTTTTTTCAGTCAGTATCTTAACTCTTAGCCACAACCACATTTACCAATTGTAAGCAAGTATATATGAATGTGCTATGTGTATATATGTTGTGGACGCTGAGTAGTGAGTACTTACCAGGAACGTTATCAGGTAAGCAAATCGTTGTCAGTCCGACGAACTTGACCCTGGCGTCTAAAGGGTCTGTCCTTGACACTTCAGGCTTGTCAGGGGCACCAAAGTCCTTCCAGGGACACCACAAACCTGTCACGGGCAACTACGGCCTTGTAGGGGCGCCACAGGCCCGCCAGGGGCACAACAGGCCTGCCAGGAAGCAGGGGCACCACAGGTCTAGCAAGTATACACGACAGGCCTGTCAGGGGCACAACGGGCCTGTTGGGCCCATGAGCACCCCTAGGGGCAGGGGCACCACAGTCCTTCCAGGGGCACCGCAGGCCTGTGAGGGGCACCAGCGGCCTAGCAGGGGCACCAGTCAACACAGGCCTGCCAGGGGCACCACAGACCTGCCAGGGGCACCAGAGGCCTGCCAGGAGTACCACCGATCTCGCAGGGGTAACTTGGGCCTGTCAGGGCCCAGGGGCACCACGGGCCTGTCGAGAGGCACTTCAGGCTTTTCAGGGGCACCATAGTCCTCTCCGGGCGCAGGGGTAGCAGGGGCACCAGAGGCCTGCCAGGGGCACTACAGGCCTAGCAAGGGCACCACTGGTCTATCAGGGGCACCACGAGCCTGTCATAGCCAGGCATCTCAGGCTTGTCAAGGCCCAGGGGCACCACAGGTCTGTGAGGGGCACCAGCGACCTAGCAGGGGCACCAGTCAACACAGGTCTGCCAGGGGCGCCACAGACCTGCCAGGGGCACCACAGACCTGCCAGGGGCACCAGGTCTGCCAGGGGCACCACCGGCCTCGCAGGGGCACCTTGGGCCTGTCAGGGGCACCACGGGCCTGCCGAGGGGCACTTCAGACTTTTCAGGGGCACCAGTCCTCTCCGGGCGCAGGGGTACCAGCGGCCTAGCAAGAGCACCAGAGGCCTGCCAGGGACACCAGCGGCCTAGCAAGGGCACTAGAGGCCTGCCAGGGGCACCACAGGCCTAACAAGGGCACCACGGGCCTGTCAGGGGCACCTAAGGCTTGTCAGGGCCCAGGGATACCACAGTCCTTCCAAGGGCACCGCAAGCCTGTCAGGGGCACCAGAGGCCTGCCAGGGGCACCACAGGAAGAGCAAGGGCTGGGCATCACTGGCCTGTCAGGGGCACCTCAGGCTTGTCAGGGCCCAGGGGCACCACAGTCCTTCCAGGGGCATTACAAGCCTGTCAGGGGCACCAGAGGCCTAGCAAGGGCACCACAGACCTGCCAGGGGCACCACCGGCCTTGCAGGGGCGCCTCAGGCCTGTCAGGGGCACCACGTGCCTGCCGGGGACACTTCAGGCTTGTCAGGGGCGTTACAGTCCTGTCACGGCCCAGGGGCACCAGGCCCGTGGTGTCCCTGCTAGGCCTGTGATGCCCTTGGCGGTCCTGTGGTGCCCCTGTCAGGACTGTGATACCCCTGATAGGCCGGTGGTGCCCCTGGCAGGGCTTTGGGCCCCCGGGCCTCAAGGGGGGGGCCATGACCCATGTGACCCCCCCCCCCTTGGATCCGCCACTGCGGCTTGGGCGATTGTATTGCGGTAATTTTTGTAGGGTAGCTGCATCCCTTCTACCAAAGGTCGGATACTCTTGATCTATGTGAGTGACCCCCACTGCACGTGCAAAATGCAAAAAGAAGAGGTGCCAAATTTGTTCCCATTTTAATAACTCGGTAATTACTGGGGCGATTTCGCTGAAGCTTGGCATACAGGTAGGCACCAACCAGGCAATGCATTCCCATGTGTTGCGGTTAATGTGCTACTGCACGTGCGCACGTGCAGGGGGCGCTTCCAGATCTCGAGAACAGCTGGGCCGATTGCGCTCAAATTTGGTACACGGTTGGGGATCAGTTAGTAGGATGCCCTGCAAAAGTCAGTTTGGACCCCGTTTGCACGTGCGCACGTGCAGAATGCCGCTTCCAGATCTCAGGAACGGCTGAGCCGATTGCGTTCAAATTTGGTACACCGCTAGCGACCGGTTAGAAGGGTGCTTTGCGCAAGCCCGTTGGAAGTACGTTCTCGCCCTTCCGTACGTGCAGGGCTCACTATCTCGCTCGCTCGTTCTTCGCCCAAAAGACGTTTTACTGGTTATCTTATCATTTCAAAACACAAACTTCAAATAGAACATGTAATAGCGTCTCTCAAGAAGCACCATCTCCGGTGATTTATGACGTCTTACTGGTACGTTTTACTGGTAGCTAATGCAGCTAATGGTATCGTGATGGGCTGTCCCGTCTGACTAATTCGAATTTCGAGCAAGGTATGCCTGTCGGTGCACTTTGTCCCGATACCAAAACTGCCCTTGTACGGTGTACACGATGGCTTTATCTTATACTTGCATTTGGTGTGGTCGAAGAGGATTGGTATTGGACATATATGCTTGATGGGTATATGTAAGATGTCTGAATTTTCACTGTTGTAATGTGACGGAGGCAGCGATGGTGTTCACACAGCTGTTCTGAGAATATTGCTGGACCTCCCCCGTACCCCGCCCCCTTCCCAATATCCCCGGTCTAGGTCTACTATGCGTCAAAGGTGATAATTAAATTCATTAAATCTTCGAACAAAATAGACATTTTGGTGTGCATGTATTTGTTTGAATCAAAGATAAAAATAACAAATAAAGGTACACTAAGGTACCTTTTTAAAGGTACACACTAAATATACATTATGATTTGTACTGATGATCAAAATGTAGGTACCTACACAAACTATATCGGTAGGTACAGTCTATATACATACATATATGCAGACGTATTTACAGATCACAGCAGCAACTACCATACGGGGTAATAAAATGCACTAGAGTACGAATAGCAATATTTATAGCCTACGCAGTACGCATGCATGTACACAGAAAAGGAATCTTGTGCACACAGTACACATCGATACAACTCTGACACACTGCGATAGATACGCAAACACAGATGGAACCATCAGAAAAGCTTCCCCTGCCATCACAGCGAATGTCCACATTGCTGTGAGAAGTCCGTTGTGCCCTCGCCTCTACGCACGAATACAGCTTACACATAGGTATGTATATGTTTATGTCCACAATACACATCAATACAAATGCGACATATTGCGATAGATACACAAATACCTGTCGTGCCATCAGAAAAGCTTTCCCTGCCATCACAATTCATAGTGAATGTCAACGTGCTGTGAGAAGGCCAGCCCCCTCTTCACATACACTGCACACATTGTCTCCGGGCAGAGACAAGTACACCTGGCACCGTCTATTACAGAGATAACTAAAAGCAGAAAAGCACGAAACAGCCTAAGCATGTATATAATATATACAACACGCATCAATGAAAACCAACTCTCCACACATTATATACATACCAGGCACACAAACGCCTCAGAGAAGTCTTCCCAGCCACCACAGTGACTGTGAGAAGTCTACTACCACCCCCTCTCCACACTGTATGTATGTACAGTGTACACACTGTCTCCAGGCAGAGTCGGGTATAGGTACCTGACACCGTATCGTATGTGTTCATTGTTCGTCAGACACTAGAATCTGAGGTAGTTTGGCCGTCCAGACTGATGAAGGTCAGATTAGTCTGACCGGTCCTATTGGAGACTGGGATGGTCTGACCGACCAGACTGGTGGAGTCCACGACATTTCTGTTGGTGCATTGACCACAATCTTTTAGACACCGTAGTGCCCTTCCTTGCACATTTCGGATCCTGCTAATCTTCAAGCAGGCCACTCTCTCTTCCTCTCCTCCCTCTCTGTCTTCCTCCTCTCCCTCTCTCTCCTTGTTCTTTCTACCTCCCTCCTCTTCCTCTCCGTCCTTGTCCTCGCTGTCTTCATCTTCTCCCTCGCTGTCTTCCTCCTCTCCCTTGCTGTCTTCCTCCTCTCCCACGCTGTCTTCATCCTCTCCCTCGCTGTCTCCATCCTCTCCCTCGCTGTCTTCATCCTCTCCCTCGCTGTCTCCATCCTCTCCCTCGATGTTTTCCTCCTCTCCCTCGCTGTCTTCATCCTCTCCCTCGCTGTCTTCCTCCTCTCCCTCGCTGTCTTCCTCCTCTCCCTCGCTGTCTTCATCCTCTCCCTTTCTGTCTTCCCCCTCTCCCTCGCTGTCCGTGTCCCAGCCATGCTCGGCGAACCAGTCGGGCTCTCTGCAGCGCGCCGGCAGCGACTCCCAGCGGAAGGTGTCGAGGAACCGCTCTGACCAGAGGCAGCCCTCCACCGCCGCCGGGTACAGCTTGCAGCACAAACCATCTGGGGCAACTTTTCCTTCACGCCATCCCGTCGGGTAGGGGTCGTCGACTTTGCGCTTCCAGCAGCACCAGAGCATCTGCTGCGCGTCCAGAGGGAGGTTCAGCAGGTGGCGCATCAGCGGCGCCTGGCTCGAGCTCAGCAGGCCAGCCAACAGCAGCTGGATGGCGCGCGGCAGCAGCACTCGTAGTCTTAACACTGCTAACCCTCCACTGAATAGCAATCCCTCTTCATCCCACTCTTTCAGCAGGTTGGTCTCAGGAGCGAAGTAGCACGGCAGAGCACCCTGCTCCGCACACTCCAGAAGAAAGTCGAGAACGGCCATCATCGACTCCAGCATCCCGTCCCAGGTCCAGAGCTCTGGCGCACGTCGCTCGCAGACCCACATCACCGCCGTCTTCAGATCGTAGCTGCACAGAGATGGCGTTTTACTGCCTATTACTTTATCGCAGTGTTTGAGCAGGACCAGACAGATCCGCTGGGGCTTGGTCATAGAGCGGATCACCTCCGACTCGAGACGTGAAAATGATTTACGAAATAGGCCAGATTTGCGGACCAGGTAGATTGGCATCTCACTGAGCTTTTTCACCAAGGCCTTGTTTGGTTGTCCCGATGGTCGCTCTCGGTTCACGAACTCGTCACTGACTCTCCCGGGGTACTGGAGACAGGGGACGAGGTCAATGCTGTCACCATTGAGGGTTATTTCAATGTTCGGCCCGTCTTTGTCTGCGATGTCATCCATGTCATCCACATGTTCTTTCATAGCTTCGGCTATATGTGATTTGAGATAATCGAATGGGAATTCACGTCTGACAGAGGTGTCACCCTTCCGCCGGAGAGCATGAGTGATTTTCACGAAACACGGGCTTGTTTCTTCTGCATGAAGAGTCACAATGCTGTCTGGACTTCCAGAGCCTGTGCTGCCGTCTTCCCGCTGATTTCTGGAGCTGTTTGCTTGTGTGTTGGGGTTATTGTGCAGAGTCGCTGAACCACACTGCTCTGTGTCTGAGTCAGGTTGTGGTGTGTATGAGATGCTCTGCACTGCGTTAGTGGCCTCCTCTGCTGCGAGGGTCTCATCGCGGGCTGTTGTACAGCACACAAACTCTATACAATGCTCCATGACTGTCCTCAGGGTGTTTGACCAGCTCTGATTTGTATCAGAAGAGCGACACTGCTCTGTGTTACAGTCACTCTGCTTTGCGACAGAGTCATTTTGCAGCAGTTCTTTCTCCCATTTCACTGGCCCAACATCGAGCATGAAGTCAATGTCAGAAGCTCCCTCAAACTCCGGTAAGCTCCTAGAAGATACGTCATCCCTTGATTCTTGATTCATTCTCTTTATCATTTCACATGTTTCACTAGTCCAATGCAGCAAAGCAAAACCATCTCCACTTACCCACTCAAAGGTTGCATTGACATTTTCCTTGTAACTACTGCAACGTTTTATTAATTCCTCTATCATACATTTGTAATCCTTGGCGATATGCACTTCAGTTGTCTCACTGACGCTTCCCGAAACAAGTATATCCTGTATCTTGAGTTTGCACACATTTCCCACGCCGTTCTCCTTCCCGCAGTTAGACAGGTGTTCTTTTTCATTTGATGGGACCGGTTTTTGTCCACATAGTGGGTCAAAATCAAGGTCACGTAAAACGTCTTCAAAATGTTGCTTGTAATGATACGCCAAATGGCGGCTATGGGACTCGGGGAGCAGTTGTTCCTCCCATCGTAGGACTCGTCCTAGAGCTGAGGCCATTTCGGCCGGTGAAAGCGGAGGATCCATTGCTCTCCGGATTCCCTCCATCTCAGGGGCACTCGTGCAGCTCTTACCGGGTTCCTCTCCGGTGTCTCTGGGTTGCGCGTCTGTTGTGTTGTCGTCAGGTGAGTACACCGGAACCGACTGTTTCACAACAGACGCCTCTGTGATACCTTCCATGATTAGCCATAAATGGCGACTGATTTCTCTTTCACAATCGGGGTGTGCCTTGATGATAGTACTCACATAGATTCGATTTTCAATCAGCTCTAAAAGGCAAAACAATTTCTCAGCCTTGGTGACAAACGGGGATGTGTAAGCATGAATATCCTTTTCAATCTGTAATCCAAGATATTTAAGTCTTAATATGGTTTCGTGAGACAGCTGATCTTCTGGTTGATCTTGTTCATCTGTTTGAGCCAGCCGTCCAACTAGACTTTCGTTGCATTCCATACGGACACTCTCTACCTCCATTCTTTGGGCAGTAGCTCTGGCTGCACTGACGTATGTGAAGCAGTCAGCTTTTACATCTAACTGCTGTAAGATTTCGATTACGGCCCAAAGTCTGTCATCATCAGCAATCCCCGGTCTGTAGATTTTATGCAGCACAAGCTCGATTCGCAGTTCTTCCTTGTCCACGGTGTCCTCGCCCAGTGGCGGATCCAGGGGGGGGGCTGCGGGGGCTGGCAGCCCCCACCCAAGGAAAACTGGCGCCACTGCGCCGAAGGCGCAGTGGCGCCAATTTTCAATTCGCAACTCATCGGAGTGCCGCATACTAGGACTAGGATGCAAAAATCAGTCGAATAACGTCGTTTCAGTACGCTCCGCACCGATATTTCCAATCGTGTGGTGTCACTGTACATACTGATCCTGGGCGCCTCTTGTCAGGGCCACTGGGCGCCAATATTTCAGCGCCAATACGATGCGACTATGGCGCCCATCCGGGGCGTGGCGCCCAATTATGACCTGCAGCCCCTCCCCAGTGAAAATCCTGGATCCGCCACTGTCCTCGCCAGTGGACGTGTTGCACTCGGGACTGGCCGTGCTGTCCTCGCTAGTGGACGTGTTGCACTCGGCCTGCCCCGGCTCACCTCCGTTCAGCAGGTCCCGGTACAGTGCCAGAACACACGCCTCTTCATTCGGCAGCACACCTCCGCCCAGCACGCTCCTATATGTTTCTCTGGTGCTTATCTCCTCAAAGGGTCTCCACTGCTCAAGTTTCGGGTAGGCTTTGGAGCGCGCCAGCGCTGCCCTTGCGGCCGCCATCTCAGCAGGATCATCGCCCGGTGCTTTCAAAACTCGCGTCAGAGTCGCTATACGCTCATCGAGACTGGCGATTAGCGCCTCATGAAACAGAGAAAAACCATCCTCCTCAACTGTCACTTTGTCTATCGATCCTTTCATCTCTGGAGTGTCGGTCTGTGGTACCGCTTGCAGGGCGGCAACCAGCGCCTTAGCCGGACTGGGCTCCTGGTCGCCATCCGGTGAGACAGCCATGGCGGCGTCCACCGCGGCACCCGGCACTTCTCCGCTCAAATCCGTCTGACAGGTCTGCGGCAGCCTCGTCATGGCCAGAACCTTACCCCTTGCCTCGATTTCTTCCAGGTCATAAATCATAGGTATCACTGTAGGTCTCTTTGGCTTCGCCTGCTTATTTTCCATGGCGTCGTCGGACAAGGTGGTTTCCGTGTCGTCGTCAGACATGGTGGTACCCTCGTTGCCCGTCTGCACAGATGCGTTTCCTGACAGAACAGACACCCGTCTGTAGAGCGGTGTCCAGACTGGTTCAACAACAGCTGTAGTAACCGTCGGCCTACGTACTGCAATCAGGACATTGTCTCACTTCATACCCAGTCTTCACTCAATTTTTAGACTTACATCACACTACCTGAAGTCTTCTTGAGCGCCTCCAAACTTGAGTGACAGCCCGCTCTAGCAGCAACTTCCAGTCTTCAGTCAGTACCTCCAGTCTTCAGTGAGTACCTCAAGTCTCCAATGAGCACCTCCAGCCTCGTCACTACCTCCCGTCACCTGTCAGAACTAGGAGAACCCGTCGACTCTTGACGGACCGGCGGACACCACTGCGGCTCAGCCGGCTCCGTCTCACGTTAATACGACTGCCGGTGTTGTCCTTTATCACACACTTCCAATGGCTGCTTCAGCTGATAATGGATGGTCAGATAGGGAGACGGCGCCACTCGGTATCGGCTCAGCACTCGGACGCCGGGCGACTTGTTCGGGCAACGAAGCTGTTGGTGCAAGTTGAAAGATAACTGAATTATTTAACTTGACGTGCAGGCATGCTAACAAAAACTCACATTTTATTTTTGAATGATGTGAAAATGACCGCTATAAGCGTGACGATCATGGTATGAGCAAATAGGACCTATACTTTTATGTAGTTGTTTTAGGGTGTGCATTTTAGGATTGGACCGACCCCGCCCCAATCCTGAGACCGTGGTGGAGCCCCTGCGTGTAATGGCAGTTCTGGTACGGTGACAAAGTGCACGGGGCAAAGTGCACCAACAGCCACACCTTGTTTGAATTTGTCAGACGGGACAGCCCATCACGATGCATTAGCTATTGTCAATATCCGTCCACTGATTGCACTGAAATGCAGCGCTGTCGAGCACCGGTCGAGGTCACCTTATTTGCTGAACGCCGCGTTATCATACCACCTCGAATGTGCCTAATCCTGAGATTTTCAACAGGATTAGTGTGCTCGGCGTGGGGCCACTCTGAAGAGCGGTGAGTAATCCAACTTCCTTCAATCGGCGGCCCAGCTATCGGCCGGCCGGCCGGGGCAGCTATCGTTCTGGGGTCGACGGGGCTCCTTCCGTGTCAAACACAGGTCATCTCTGTGACCTACCGGGGTCAACATGTCTACCAGATGTTCAAATCCCCACCGGCCACATGTACATACAGCACGCTACTCAACAATTGCATAAACAAGAGCCCTCGTCGTCCCCCTGAACCGTATCAAAAGAGCCCACGTCGGTTGCGCTTGCTTATGAAGTTATCAATTCTACAAACTGATCAGATGAGACCCTAAAAATGAACATTGAGATGGGAAAATTGAATGTCATTGGGGGTAAACATGAATGTAAAAAAGCTGATACCGTTCCTGCTAAAGATTGCTTCTCTCTCTCTCTCTCTCTCTCTCTCTCTCTCTCTCTCTCTCTCTCTCTCTCTCTCTCCTCTCTCTCTCTCTCTCTCTCTCTCTCTCTCTCTCTCTCTCTCTCTCTCTCTCTCTCTCTCTCTCTCTCTCTCTCTCTCTCTCTCTCTCTCTCTCTCTCTCTCTCTCTCTCTCTCTCTCTCTCTCTCTCTCTCTCTCTCTCTCTCTCTCTCTCTCTCTCTCTCTCTCTCTCTCTCTCTCTCTCTCTCTCTCTCTCTCTCTCTCTCTCTCTCTCTCTCTCTCTCTCTCTCTCTCTCTCTCTCTCTCTCTCTCTCTCTCTCTCTCTCTCTCTCTCTCTCTCTCTCTCTCTCTCTCTCTCTCTCTCTCTCTCTCTCTCTCTCTCTCTCTCTCTCTCTCTCTCTCTCTCTCTCTCTCTCTCTCTCTCTCTCTCTCTCTCTCTCTCTCTCTCTCTCTCTCTCTCTCTCTCTCTCTCTCTCTCTCTCTCCTCTCTCTCTCTCTCTCTCTCTCTCTCTCTCTCTCTCTCTCTCTCTCTCTCTCTCTCTCTCTCTCTCTCTCTCTCTCTCTCTCTCTCTCTCTCTCTCTCTCTCTCTCTCTCTCTCCCTCCCGTTTTCTGCAGATAACCTTTTGCCAGCCTTCACCCTCTGTGCGAACCAAGGATCCTATAGGCCTAGGGCCTTCAGCACAATGAACCATTTGGAAACTGGTGCGAATATTACGTTTCCAAATCCGTTATAGGAAGAGTAAGCAACTATTCACCCTTGACAATCAATAACCAATAACCGGCATGCACCGAATCCATAAATAAGACAAGAGTCTGCTGCTATATTTTATTAAACCATACAGCTAACCGCACATTTCACCGATCAGCGTTCTCTCTCGAATGAGCAATGAATAGACACTGGACTGGTTGCCGCAGTCCACAAACATCTCCCGGGGATAAATAATCACACTAACAATAAAGGCTGCGCGCCGCCAACATAGCGAAATATCGGAAAATCTCAACAGGTCCCGCCCAAAACAGATAACTAAATGGCTTACACATTCGACCCATATGAAACTGTAAAAAGCTCTGGTTTCCTGAATTGAGACACCGACTAGCCAGCCATCTACCCATTCAAAATACATACACGCTGTAATTAAAACACAGGCTCTTCAGTGATAGCTGGAATAACTGCTTTCGGCCTAGAATAGCATGGGTGCATTATCCGTGAATGCTGGGTGCATTTCCTTTCGCTTGGCCTCACGAAACCCGCTTTTGGGGCTATCCAGCACAGATGGCCATATTGTCGAAGAATAAGATATATCACCTATCCTTACGGAGAATGAACATTGTACATACTATGAAGATTCCTCGTAAAGAACACAAACCCCTAGACCAACTCAGTGCAACTAAAGGCTTTTTGACATAACTGACTTATGACGTTAAATAGTTAATCAATTGAGCCCTAATAATAATTAAAACTGAGCAAACAGTTAAAATACTGGCACCAACTGGCTATCGTATCATCCCGCATCCCATATCAACTGATTTTGTCGTCCGAGGCGTTAAACCCGAGTAGATGAAACTCGAGCTACCATGACTGAATAACGGTGCTGAACGTTTTAAATACGCGGTCATTTAATGGATATAATAGATATTTCAATCGAATAAAACCCGAACTACGCCTGAATTACGGTGGTGATCGTTTTAAATACCCGGTTAAAATAGATATAATACATATTTTCAATCGAATATAACTACATAAGCACACAATCAAATCTCGACACTCTCACAAGTCACAGGACCCGCCGGTATGACACCCCTCCCCCTCCGCTCCATCCCATCCCCCAGGCTCCATCACTGGTCACCCGCGTGGTCCGCGCGCTCCGCCTGTTTAGACTTTTCGAACGCCTCGTAGGCAGCCAGCTCCTTCTTTTCCTTCTTCTGGTTTCGTAGCATGAACTCCATCCTGGGGAAACACGGTAAGACGGTGAGGAAGAGAAATCGGAGATGGAAGGAGTAAACATGCCTTATATAGCACCTATCCGACCTATCCGCATATCCCTATAGTAATAATTTGTCATAAGACACTTGTATCCGCCCTATCCCTACCCCTTCCATATCTTTATCATACGGTTGTGGTTCCGGGATGAACCCCAACTCCTCTCGTCAATCCACGTTTCCGTTGTCATCCATCCCCCCCTCTCTCTCTCTCCCCTCTCATCCTCTCTCTCTCTCTCTCTCTCTCTCTCTCTCTCTCTCTCTCTCTCTCTCTCTCTCTCTCTCTCGCTCCTCTTTTTCTCCCCTCGTCTCTTTCCACCCACCTGTGCTCGATGATTCTCTCCACAATCTTCTGCGTGGTCATGTCATTTCCAGACACCGGAGATTTGAACTTGCCGCGTCTCTTCGGTTCCAAGTAGGGATCTGATCCGTCTAAATTAACGAGGAAATCATTCAATGTTCAGTCCAGTCAACAGCACAGGTAACATGGAAGGAGAAACTTCAGTCCACCCACCAGTCAACGAGATATGCTGGTAAGTTCACTGCTACTAAACCGATGAATGTAAGGTACGCCTGAACCTAAATAGAGCTCTGTTGTACACCTAGGCTAAAGAGTTTCATACACTATACAGAGGTCTATGAATGAATGTAACCACCTTCTTCCTTTTCACTCGCTTACTCTCTCTCCCCATCCCTCCTTCCCCTCCCCCTCTCTCTCTCTCCTCTCTCTCCCCCTCTCACCGACATCCTCTGCCACCGGCGTGTGGCCGTGACACACCACATCCACCCGGAAATGGTCCATCAGCTCAGCGGTGACCGCGTACGGGGCGCCGATCACCACCTCCCCCACGTAGCGGCACGCCAGAACAGAGAGCGTCCGCTCGTGCAGGTTCATGATCGGGTAGTTGTAGCCCTTGTAGCTGGCGGCAATCACGGCGGTCAGACCACCGTGAATATATAGATTTTGGTCCTTATGGATAGGGGAGAGTGGGGAAAGATGCCCAGGGTTTTACTATGTCATATATTATTCGAAAATGACGATCGGAAAGCAAAAACTTGGAGTTTCAACGGAAGCCGACTTCATTTTTCTCCAAAAAGATCACACTTTCGTGCCTGAAATATGATAACTTTTTTTGCTATTAAGCATTTTCCTGAAGAAGTGAAAGGGGGCATCTTACCCCACAGGGTGGGAAAGACGCCCCCTGGCGTTGGGGAAGATGCCCCCTGCACTATATGACATAAATGGGCACGTGAATCGCCTGAACGAATCAGTAGTCCCTTCGAGCCTGCAGTAGACACCAAACGTCATCGTAAGGGCCCTCAAAAGTAGTCGTAAGGGGCTTCAGAGGTCATCGTTAGGGCCATCATAGTCCAGCGCGGCCACACAAGCCTCCGTGATGGCGTTCGGAGACCACTGTGGGGCCCTTATAGGTCTTCATGATGCTTGAGGGCCCTCGAGCCCATCGTGGGGACCTCAGATGCCAGCGCGGCCCGTGGAGCCAACGTGGGAGCCCTCAAAGGATGTCGTGAGGGGCCCTGGAGCCAATAATGGGGCCCACAGAGGCCGTCGTGAGGGCTCTCAGAGTCAGATGCCGCCCAAAAAGTCGCTGTGTGGGCCGAGAGACCGGCATGGGGAGCACCCGACCGTACTGGACTCTCAATAGTCCCAGATCGGCTTTTGTCTCTCATCACAAGTATGTAATAAATGATTTGACGGGCTGCTTGAAGGACAGCCTACGGATTTAGGGGGGCGTCTTTCCCCATCAGGACAGGGGGCATCTTACCCCAAGGTACCGAAGTAACATTACATAAATCAGTACAATTTGTTAGCCATAAAACTACACCCTGAAACAAACTGTTTGGGACACAGTGCACGCATGTTGATGTATCACGACTATAGCAAGGGACGCAAATATTATCTACCTTCTTTGATATTTACAATGTTTTGACACCAAAATATTTTTTGAAAACAGCAAATAAAAAACATGCAATCACCAGCCAGCCGTTGCCCAACCGAGCTTCGCAAATTTTTGTGCAGTTAACAAGGCAGGCTTCCGCTTTACGCTAAGAACATTAATTTCTAGGTTCGATTCTTTGTTTCGCCGCTAGAGGGGGTGGGGCGTCTTTCCCACCCTGGGCATCTTACCCCACTCTCCCCTAAGTGTGTATTGTGAGCGAAAAGCTTCCTTTACCGTTTTCCCTAGAGGGGGTACTGACTCCTGAAGAATCGGACCTAATCTAACCTGCCACTAATTTTCGAGTCCCCTCCACTTGGACTAGTGTCTGTTGGTCTAGTATCGTTTGGGCTAGTTCATTTGGTCTAGTGCTTTATTTGGTCTAGTGCCACTTGAGCTAGCTTCATTTGAGCTAGTGTCATATTTGGTCTAGTTCATTTGTGCTAGTTCCCGAAATTTATTTGAAATATATAGTTCCCTGAGATGCTCGTTGTCGTATATATTTCGTTCGTTCGATTATGTATAACACACTTCAGATTTCAGATGTTCGGATGTTGGTGTACTTAGTTCAGATGCCCTTTTGCCGGAACAAACATATATAGAGCTTCTTCAAACCTTAAAGGCAACCCGCCCAAATCTTGATGTTTCGGATTTAAACGTTCAGTGTGATAGCATATCCCACGCCACGAAGGAATTCCGCCCGCTCTATGGTGCCTTCCGCTAGTCTGGTTATAAGTGTTGTCAGTCGTGTATTCATATTTTTAACAGTTTTCTTGGATTTTTGAACGTCATGACCCGCCTTAAACCTGAAAAGATCGTTAACTTGTAAATTTTCTTCACGCTGGAGCGCTGCGAAGCAACGGAAGATGGAGGGATGGGGGGAATCCAGCATGGCCTGTATACCCCGATGCCATCCCTCAAGCTTGTTGGTTGTTCGGGGTATGCCAGATATGGTCCTTTCCTTAACATTCCACATATCTTTTGGAATTTGGGGGTTTCGGCGAACCCCTCTGCGCCCTTGCCTTCCTATATATGTGTCCTCAAAGTAATCATAAAGGTCTGTTAATCCCTCGATGGCAATTTGCTCGACATATTCTTGAAGTTGTTCAAAAGCTTCGTTCACATTTTCAACGTCAAGGAAGGCAAGAGCGCAGAGGGATTTCACCGCTTCTCGAACTTCCGGTTGATTAATGTAATTTTCCGTTAGGCCAGCTCCCTGAACTTTCCGCCAAACCGCTTGAGTTAAATGAAAGAAACAGCCTGCTACACTCACTTGAGGAAATTCAGTTAACAAAGCGCGCTTACTAGCTAACTCAAAGTCCATGATGCAAAGATGAGGCGCAAGATTTGGGCGAGCATCCTTTAAAATTTGGAAAAGCTTTATATATGTTTGAGTAGTTTTGTTGGGCAAAAGGGCATAAATGCAAGGAAAGACGTGTCCATTTGGCCCGCCAATGATAACATGTATGGTATATAACTGAAGAAATAAAGTAGGTGCCACTTTGAATGCTCCGTCCATCATCCAAATGTTATTTTTGCTTAATTCGTCTAGCATGACTTCGGAAGAAAGGACTATCAATCTGTCGTTTCCATCATCTTCATTGTCATACAGCAGGAAACGATGCTCTTCTTCTCCCCGTTTTGTCGTTTTGTACTTCTCTGGAATTATAATGCCTGACCTGTTGAGTGGCGCTACTTCATGTCCGATTTCTGAATGTTTTCGTTTTCTTTGGATACGTTGCGAAATTGCCTTTCTAGTTGGAGCTTCTGTTGTGGCTTCTCTACTCAAATTCATATCACTTATAATTCTTCTTGGACGCAAATTTGACGTTTCTGCCTGTTCAATGGCTTTGTCCAATGCCGAAACAACTTCAACTCTTGCCGGAACTGGGGGGTGGTTGTGAATTTGCCTAGATTTGCCTAGTAACAACTTGTCTTTCGGTATGATATCGTAATGAGTTTTCGCATCGCCAATTTTGAGTGGTAATATTTGAAGTATTCTTTCGGTAGACAAAACCTTCGAAGCTTAATTTGTCCCCACCCCTTGATGACTTAAAAATTTCCATAGCTACAGCCGATAACCCGTAATTTGCGTCTATCACACAACAAATTTACCTCGCGTCAGTCGAAACAGAAAAGGAATGAAAGCTGCCTCGTGGAGTTCTGTAAAAAAATAAAATAACCGCAAAATACAATACAATACAATACAATACAATTTTATTAGGTCCCTCCATTACATGGTACAAAATCTTTTCCTCGTGAGTCTAATTATTGTGCCAAGCATGATAATACACCTCCATCATGGAAATGAGTCTGCTGAAAGCTAGACGAAATTACGGCACTAGACCAAAGGCACTAGCTCAAATGAATGGCACTTTGGCACTAGCTCAAACGAAACTAGCCAAACTGGCGCTAGACCAGCTGAAGCACTAGACCAATTGCACTAGCTCAAAAGGCACTAGACCAAATGATGCTAGACGAAGAGAGTGGCATCCCTAATTTTCCCTAAACCATGCTCCCTTTAAACTGGATATCAATATTTCAAAGAGATAAGCGTTGTGAGGAAGATCGTCAAGATATTCATCAGCATTCACATTTTAATTGACCAAATCCATCCTGGATTGAATCAGAACATGAAGGACAAAACTACACATTTAGATTGATAAAGAATCGTATTTAAATATAGTTACGAGTTTTGTAATTTTGGTAATTTACATTCTGATTCAATTAACCCACGAGCCGCTGGGGGGGGGGGCATAAAGTTGCCCCCCCCCTTTACGTTTTGTGGAATATCTCCGAAACCTGATGAGCTACGAACGTGAAACTTGGCATAGCTTCAAATGAATACCTAGGCAATATTTGAAGAAAGTGTGGTGGTTGTAGCATCTAAGATGACGTCACAGTGACGTCATAAAGTTTTGTCGTTTTCCGATATGGACCGTTTCTGATGACGCTGAGCATGAAACTCAACTGTAAATGAACTAGACAGCACCTGCTGTCATCCTAAAACATCTAAGTACACTTCCATCTAGTTCCTAACCAATAATCGGCCCTTTATATTCGGTCCCATATACCTGATGTATCGTGAGGAAACTGAGAGTCGCAAATCTATAATTTGACTTATGACGTCACTGTGACGTCATTTCAAATGGGATCGACACCAAATTTGGACACAACCTCGGCTAGGTATTCAGGAAGATGTGTGCAGAGTTTCGCTTCTCTATCTCTTCGCGTTGCGACGATATCGCCGCGTAAGTAAAGGGGGGGGCAACTATATGCCCCCCCCCCCCCCCCAGCGGCCGGCGGGTGGCGCGGAGGCCCAGCGGCCGCCGGGTTAAGGATTCAGTGGATGAAAATATGGATGTCAAATACACGGACACCCAGCTACCCCATCTGCAGCGATACAGCAGCAGTCCACGGAGCGTGGCGACAGCAGTTCTCACCGGTTCACAATGGGGTCCGTGTGGAGTCCAACGATCAGAAAGTCGCCCTCGGCCGCCGCCTTCTCCAGAAAGTCCAGGTGACCGACGTGGAACAGGTCAAACGCGCCGGCCACGTACACCACACGGTCACCGGGCTGAGGTCACAGGTCAGATATGGGTCAGATATGGGTCAGATACGGGTCATGTACGGGTCATGTAGAGGTGAGATACAGGTCAGATAAAGCTCACATGATATTAAAAAGAGTACAATATACAAACAGAAAAACAGATTTCCTCTCTATCTCTCACCGCATTTTATCTTTCTCTCTTTCCCTGTTCTTTCTCCCGCCTCTCTCTCTCTCTCTCTCTCTCTCTCTCTCTCTCTCTCTCTCTCTCTCTCTCTCTCTCACCCTCCCCCCATACACCTTGGGCGCCCGTCCGGACGAGAACTGGATCAGCTGCCGCGTGGTGGGCAGGAACTGAGTGACGCCCGTCCACGGACTGTGTGCCGTGGCGCCGTGCTCCAGGGACGGCTCCGGCGGCAGACCAACAGAGTACTCGTCCTTGCCAGTCTGTGTAATACAGGTCAGGTCAGGTCAGGTCAACAGAGTACTCGTCCTTGCCAGTCTGTGTAACACAGGTCAGGTTAGGTCAGGTCAGGTCAGGTCCACAGAATACTCGTCCTTGCCAGTCTGTGTAACACAGGTCAGGTCAGGTCAGGTCAGGTCCACAGAATACTCGTCCTTGCCAGTCTGTGTAACACAGGTCAGGTCAGGTCAGGTCGGGTCAACAGAGTACTCGTCCTTGCCAGTCTGTGTAACACAGGTCAGGTCAGGTCAGGTCAGGTCCACAGAATACTCGTCCTTGCCAGTCTGTGTAACACAGGTCAGGTCAGGTCAGGTCAACAGAGTACTCGTCCTTGCCAGTCTGTGTAACACAGGTCAGGTCAGGTCAGGTCAACAGAGTACTCGTCCTTGCCAGTCTGTGTAACACAGGTCAGGTCAGGTCAGGTCAGGTCAGGTCCACCGAGTACTCGTTCTTACCAGTCTGTCAAAGGTTAGGTCAACAGAGTGCTCGTCCTTGCCAGTCTGTATAACACAGGTCAGGTCAGGTCAGATCCGATATGATTCACTGAGTAAGTGTCCTTTAGACAGTCACATTTTCATCGCGAATTTAGAACAAAAAGCTAAATTTGCTAAATGGATCAGGCTCACGTGCCATATTCCTCAAGTAAATATGGTCTCTGACCACCGCAAAAGCCTACCCTGACTGTCCCCGTGACCTGACCTTGAAGTGGGTCCGGGTCATGAGCAGCATCCGTCCGACCAGGTCGGTGGTGGAGACACCCCGCGTGCGCTGACACTCCCTGAAACGGGGGGGGGGGCGAGTTATTGGAGCGAAGGGATCGAAAGTCATCCCCTGAAAGATATAACAGGTACCGATAGAATCCAGAAAAGGTTGGTTGATTAGAGCTGATGGGTTGCCGTTGCTGACGTTTCATGTAAACATACGTAGAACGTAAACAGAGTCAAAGTCCAAACCAGTCGTCTTCCTACTTATTTATTCCTACTGATTAAAACCAGTGCCTTGTGGAGTAGAGAATTTATTTTCAAACTCATTCTCGAACAAGTGTCAGAGTACTGTGGAGTGTAGAGCCTTTTCTGACATTTTTGTAGCTCTAAAATGGATTAAATGTTCCATCATAATACACACAATTATGAATTTCTATTGCGGTCATTGTTGTTTCCACATCAGAGTATACTGTGGAGTGTGGAGCTTTTTCTGACATTTTTGTAGCTCTAAAATGGATTAAATGTTTCATCATAATACACACAATTATGAATTTCTATTGCGGTCATTGTTGTTTCCACATCAGAGTATACTGTGGAGTGTGGAGCCTTTTCTGACATTTTTGTAGCTCTAAAATGGATTAAATGTTTCATCATAATAAACACAATTATGAATTGCTACTGCGGTCATTGTTGGACGACACTCGTCATAATACAGATATAATCGACCAATTAATCACCCTGTGTTTAGTGATACTTTGCAAATAGTCAGCAGCTAATGATAGATTCCATCGAATGACTCAGTGTAATGTTATGTTAGACATAATTACGAGCGAGCGAGCGCAGCGAGCGAAGCGAGTCTTTTCAATATAACGGAAAAATCTCAGTATGAGCGGCCCGGCCCGGCCCGGCCCAGCCCGGCCCGGCCCGGCCCGGCCCGGCCCGGCCTGTAACGCTTTTGAGAGGCTTATATCTCAGCAACCGCTGGACCGATTGGCCTGCGGTCTTTTTTGCTGGGTAGCCCCGTCCCTTCTACCCCGTAATTGACTACTTTTGATACATCTCAGTGACCGTCGTGGCACGTGCCACGTGAAAAATCAAGGGTGTTCAAGCTGTTTTACAAAAGTAGTGATTTTGAGAGGCTCATATCTCAGCAGCCGCTTGGGCGATTGACTTGCGGTAATTTTTATAGGGTAGCTGCATCCTTTCTACCAAAAATAGGATACTCTCCATGCATGTGGGTCACCCCCAGTGCACGTGCAAAATACAACAATAAGAGGTGTCAAATTTGTTCCCATTTTAATAACTCGGTAATTACTGTGGCGATTTCGCTGAAACTTGGCATACAGGTAGGCATCCACCAGGCAATGCATTCCCATGTGTTGCGGTTAAGGTGCTACTGCACGTGCGCACGTGCAGGGGGCGCTTCCAGATCTCGAGAACGGCTGGGCCGATTGCGCTCAAATTTGGTACACGGTTGGAGACCGGTTAGTAGGGTGCCGTGCAAAAGTCAGTTTGGACCCGTTTGCACGTGCGCACGTGCAGAATGCCGCTTCCAGATATCAGGAACGGCTGGGCCGATTGCGTTCAAATTTGGTACACCGCTAGCGACCGGTTAGAAGGGTGCTTTGCGCAAGCCCGTTGGAAGTACCCTCTCGCCCTTCCGCACGTGCAGGGCTCACTATCTCGCTCGCTCGTTCTTCGCCCAAAAGGCGTTTTACTGGTATTTAACGTTCGGCGAAACTACTTCAGAAGTGGATCGCTATAAACCAACTGCAAACAATATTATCCGTGAGACACAGGGAAATAGCACCACGGTTGTGTGCATTAGTAACCTATAGATGCGTGATCAATATCATTCCGTGACCATGTTAGGTCAGAATCTGAACCACCTCCATACCCTTGTAATATCCTCGGAAATAGATGAAAATTATGAAGCATATTTCTAGGCGGAAAATGTTGACTGGTTTATTGCGATGTATGACCGCTGTATATATAATAAAAACTCCAAAAATCGCTCCTTCATACCCTCTGCCCCGTCACGGTTGAAGCGTAGTTCGAGGGACCCGTCCTCGCTGAAACCCTGCAATCTGCACTTGCGGCTCTAAATCCGTCACTATCAGCACAAAGCTTTGTCCTCAAGACGCCATTACTGCTGTGTACTCAGTGCTTACCGCGACACGTGCCACCCGCCCCCCCCCCCCCCCCCCTGTGGAGGCCCCGAGTATCGGTCTTTGGACCGGAATCACGCCACCAAAAACCGTCCCCCGCCCCCTCTAAGCCCTGAGCAGTGTGACACATCGAGTGGTACCGGGTTGTTGACCTGCAACTGCCCCCATCCCCGCTCTTCAGCGCCCCAAGGACAGTCGAGTGGCTTTTAGCCTTCGGATCAACAACCCAACCCTCCCCTTCCCCACTCCTCAGCGCCCCAAGGACAGTCGAGTGGCACCGGTCTTCGGACCTGCGCCTTCCCCCTCCCCGCCCCTTCAACCCCCCCCCCCCCCCCCCCCCCGCTCCCCGCCCCAGTCGAGGCACCCGCGTCGTCCTGTCTGTGCCCAGGGGAATGGTGGGGGAATGGCCCGGCCGATGCACCAATTGTTTAGACTGGACAGTCAGCTGACTGAGCCGGTGATCTTGAGGTATGACGTCATGTCACGTGGGCAGCCGAACTTTGGCATTGTTTATCGACGGTCGTTTATTACCGAGTTGAAAATGGCCCGATGATGTTTCCCGTTCGTGATTTTACTGTACGTGCTTTGCAATCCCAGCTGGACAAAAAGCAGCATTGATGCAATATAATGACGAGTTTTATCATACAAAAGTAGCAAAGCAGACAATTCTAAATTAATTCTCATGAATAATCTCATATCAACTACAACAAATAATCATTGAGCTACAAAAAGCGAAAAATATACCAGCTGAGGCCTGGGGTACACTACATACCTGCACATTACACAATACATGCATTTCAATATCGATGACTTTCGAGCTAATGCATACATATATTGTGAGACTTAATACAGTGCTAGGCAGGAAGGTGCCAAAGCTGTAATGACCAACATCGTGTTCAACGAATAAACCAGTACGTTATCAGTTTCTTGTTTGGCAAGGCAAACCCAGCTCGGCCATTTTTTATCCTTAGCACTGCTCCTAATTAGATGTGGATTTAGAGTTGTAGGTGTTCGGATTATAAAACGCGTTTTGTTGTAAATAACACATCTACATAAAATCGGTCACAAAAGGCGAAAAGAGCACTTTACTCGCTCGGGAATTGAACCAGGATAGCTGGCTTACATCGAGTAGCGGTAACTCACTTGTATCGGTTGGCCGCCTTGACGATATGGTAGGTATCGACCCCCTCGGCAGTCATCGTAATGTCATCTGTCAGACAATGGAGGGGGAGGTCAATAAACCAGAGTGTAAGCACTAAGGAAAATGATCTGTAAACAGTAATAAATACCCACATTTTGGACACATTGTCCACATTATAAATATCCACATTTCCTGAAATAAGTTTAATAGCTAATATATCTAAACATTTGTGAATGCTTGTAATTGTCATCAATATACAATATACATGCTATCAATGCGCCCATGTATAATTAGAGATCAAAACGCAGCTGGGTGCACGCATTTATTTGGCTATTTCAGCTCGGGATATCAACAGACAATGAACATCAGCTGCCACAATTTCCCCTTCAGATCAATATTCAAAATGTGTCGAGCCGCTGTAAAGCGGATGTGATTTGATACCGATGATTCAGCCCAGTGCTATCTGCACAGCAATGCACCACTACCGACGCCCCTAATGCTCCGATAGTAGACCAACAATCCCCGATTAACAGGCAGTCACAGACAGTGACGGATTACACCGCAGATATAGATAAACTGAGCTTGCATCGACAGTGAGCCTCACCAGATTCAGTCGGGGATGTTCATTTATTTATTGAGCACAGTTCAAATGAAGGCTGCGCGAGCGCACTCACGGCTAAATTCCTCCTATGAAATGCTCTTCAGACATTATCTACAGTTGAGTTGGCGGCCATTTAGGATTATTCCGAATAGCCAAACAAACTCAAAACCGCTTTCGTTTTAAAACAGCGACCAAGGCTTTGACGAGCATTTCATAGCATGACAAAATGGTTGACTACTTTTTCATAGGTACGAGCGAAACGGGCAACAAATACATAATGCAATACGTAAAGTTGTGAAGTCTTCCCATCGCTGTAAGTATAAAAATGTCAACAAAAACAGAACAAAATGCAACTCTGTGTAGCATGTCTGTGAATGGGGAAAACAGAAAAGGCTCGTTCAAAAACCCTATCAATCACCCAATCAACATCTTACGCAAATTTCCTCCAGAGAGGAAAAATTACGCTTGTCAAAATTTCAGAACGCGCTCAACGTCCACAATGCATCCACATAAACGTGCCCTAGATCACAGCCTACCTCCAGGTTCAGCCATACAAACGTGCCCTGGTTCACAGCCTACCTCCAGATTTAGCCACACAAACGTGCCCTAGATCACAGCCTACCTCCAGGTTTATCCACATAAACGTGCCCTAGTTGGTAGCCTACCTCCGTGTACGCAGAAGTCACACCCGTACTTGTCCAGTGTCTCCAGTGTTGTAACATAAGGGGCGGCTTCCACTACCTCGTCCACCCATTTGATGGCGCGTACCATTTTGTACCTGGTGACACGGTCGGGGGTGGGTCAGGTGGTTAGGGAGAAATACCGTCACATATTTATCCCTAACGGTATTTCATAATGTTGTGTCGGTATTTCTATTTATATACACTGTAGGTATTGCATGCCACCCCGGGGGCGGAGGGCGTGAAATACCGTCGCATCATCTCATAGTTACAAACACCATGGCGATATCAGGATAAAACACCGTTACGGCACATCAATAGTACATGTGATACATTGCGCTACTCAGGGGCGGATCCAGAAAATCTCCAAGGGAGGGGCCATTAGAAACCAGGAGGCCCCCCCATAATCCCACCTGTTGGAGGCCCCATCTTCCCACTTGTTGGGCCCCCCCCCCCAAAAAAAACTGCGTCTATTGAGCTTATCTAGCTGTTCAGGCAACATCTCAACATCTGTGCAGGCTTGGAGGCCCTCTGTGCAGGTTAGGAGGCCCTGTAAAAGTGGTCATCTCTGTGAGTATAAGAGACCTCCAAGTTATGAAAAGCTTTACCAATCTTCTAACAAAGAAGTCTTCTCAGCTAGTCTTCTAAGAAATAACTAAGTGGGTAGGTTAAAAAAAAAAAACTCATCGGATTTCGGCCACTTTATTTTCAGGAGGCCCCCTTTTCAGCTTTTTAACTTTTTAACTTTTTATTTTATTTTTGAAAAAAAATCGGCCAAGGGGGGGGGGCCATGGCCCCCCCCCCCTTGTATCCGCGCATGGCGCTACTCGTTTCACTCTGTAGGGCTACCGGAAACATGCACCAGTTGACAACATCCACTTGAGTTTATGTTTTATAGATTTAAAACTCATCGCCCCCAGACAAATATCATGATTGGAATCACACATAGTATAAGTTTATAAGTGACTTGGTTTCGTTTCTGCTAAACACAATCCTTCATCCGGAAAAAAAATTAGCACTCAAGACTTGCCTCTAAAAAAAACCTCACCATTCGCCCCTCCCTCACCTGCGCTTACTGCCATCTCCCGTGGTGTCACTGACCGTTCCTCCTCGGTGAACACGGGCGGCCCCTTGTGCTCGGTGACCTCGGCGTCACTGTGCACCCCCACCATCAGGTAGTCGCCCATGGCTTTGGCCTGACGTAGCGAGTTGGCGTGACCAAAGTGCACCATGTCGTAGCTGCGGGAGAGATGCTCGACAACGCTGCATTTCAGTACTGTGGACGGATATTTACGATAGCTAATGAAACGTGATTGACTGTCCCGTCTGATTAATTCAAATAAGGTGTGCCTGTTGGTGCCGTTTGCCCCGCGGCCCGCACCAGAACTGCCCCTGGTATATGCTGTGCCTCGTCGCCTCATTTCATAATTTGTATTCGGTGTGCTAGTGCAAGATTGATGTTGTAGATACTTTTTAGGTACCTATAGCTACATACCTTCATGTAAGATGTCTGGCTTTTCCCTGTTGAAATGTGACGCCGGCAGCGCTGGTGTTCACGCAGCTGTTCTGGGAGTCCTGCTGGGCCTCCCCTCCCTACCCCGCCCCCTTCCCGATGGCTATATTTTTATGTAAATCGAAGCGCGATACCATCCGATATTGATTATTCTCGTTTGCTCCAAATGTTTAACGTAACTGAATTAGAGAAAAGACGCCATCAATACGATATCATGTTTGTGGAAAAACTATACAAAGGTGTCCTCGACTCACATGTACTATTGGCACGGTTTCCGCTGTATGCTCCTCCAAGAATTACAAGGAGGATTGAAGGAGCTCGTGGAGTCATGAATGTACCATTTGCGCGGGTGGACACTATGAAAGGTTCGCTTTTTGTTAGGGCACCCACTATCATAAATGAATTTATGTTCGAGATAACAGATTTGGATTTGTTTCACGACTCAATGCGGGATGTTCGGGCTAAAAAGTAAGACGACATATACAAAACATGTGAGTCCTGGTGTGTACCGCGTGACTGTATTTATTGTGTTATGCATGTACTGTATTGACTGTGTGATAGATATGGTTGGTATATCGAGGGATTGTATGTGTAAGAGACGAAAGACTAAAGGCAATGTTTACAGTGCTCCGAACGTATAACTGCTATGGACTGTTACTGGGCGTCAATTCGCCTGTTGTTCCATGACATCGAATAAATAAATAAAAAATATCCCCGGCCTAGGTCTACTATTCGTCAACGGTGATAAATTTATTAAATCTACGAACAAAATAGACATTTTGGTATGCATGTATTTGTTTGAATCAAAGATAAAAATAACAAGTATAGGTATTCACACAATAAATATACATTATGATATGTGCTGACACAGATAACAGTAGTACTGGATTGGAAACAGAATATTTGCAGTTGCAGTAAGAGGCCGAATGTTTTTATGCGACGGCGCCAAAATGGGATTCTCGCGTGCTGCTGGGTTGATAATTTGCACATAATTTGTGTGTTGTGTATTGCAAGAAATCGTCATTTTTGTGTTTCGTCGTTTAAATTTAAAATCGAAACTACCAATGTTGCTTGCATTTGCTTAAAAATTAAAGTATTTTGCTTTGTGATCATTTAGAGGGCACAATGCGTGGTGTTTTCTATTGAAAAAAAAATTGTGGTGCGAAGCCTTACAAACGTGTACATCAACAATGAAGGAGGGGAACGTGCGGTAAAAAAGCTGCCGTTCTGGCTACAACCCAACGAACGAAGAGGAACAAAAGATTAAAACAGGAGATGTCTCACTGTTTTAATCTTTTAACCCGCGCACCGACGGGGGGGCGGATATCCGCCCCCCCCCCCCTGAGGTTTTTCGCGGATAGCGGGAAGACCGCGGCGCGTAGCGCCGCGAAATTTGGTACGACTATTCTCTCATCAATTTTACACATGGTGTGCAAGATTGAACCTCCTAACTTTCAAGGTCAGGTCACCAGGTCACTTTGAATGACCCAACCTCAAGTCACTTTTTTGCAACTTTGTCACCGTGCCAGAGCTACAGTAGATGTCGGAGGCCTTTGAAAGTCGCAGGATGTTATTAGGTCATTAGTAGCTACAATTTGTATATCTCGGAATTTTGATGTCGGTGACCTAAGGTCAGGTCAATTTCGCGACCTCCCCATTATAAGTCAATGGGGGAAAAATCAACTCCCTGTTTTTACCACTAAAACGGGTCGGAATGGCCCCATATACCATACATGACTTCATATACGGTCAACCTTCACTACCTTGAGGTCTGTTTTGCTGTTGGGCAGCTGTAAGGTCATGTGACGTCATCAAAGGTCACCAGCGGTTTTTTGACAATAACTCCGTACAGGAACAAGATACAGCCGCGCGGATGGTCTCATTGTGTTCAGCTCGTCAAGGCGCATCGAATGATATACATGATGACCTCGCGGTCACGTGACCTGAGGTCAACCTTTGACCTTGACCTTTCGAGGTCAACATATATATCATTCGATGCGGATTGACGAGAGGATCACGATGATGCCCTTAGTTTGTTCCTATATTGACTAGTTCGAAAGTTATTCGAGAAAAACTCTCTCCTTATCTAGCGCCGCCATTTTGACTTTTTTGACCCCTGTGACGTCATCTTTGACCTGACCTGAAAATGACCTCTGTAAAAATTGTAGACCTTGTCCGTGCGTATCCGATGCCGTTTACCGCTTGTCGCTATCTTGCTTCGTTCTCGAGATCTCAGGGGGAGGCGGTCATCCGCCCCCCCCCCCCGTCGGTGCGAAGTTGGCGCAGACCCCCGTCGGTGCGCGGGTTAAGTGGTGCTGATGATCAAAATGTAGGTACCTACACAAACTATATAGGTAGGCACAGTCTATATATACATACATATATGCAGACATATTTACAGATCACAGCAGCAACTACCATACGGGGTAATAAAATGCACAAGAGCACGAATAGCAATATTTATAGCCTACGCATGTATGTACACAGAAAAGGAATCTTGTGCACACAGTAGGTACACATCAATACAACTGACACAGTGCGATAGATACACAAACACATGTCGAACCATCAGAGAAGCTTTCCCTGCCATCACAGCGAATGTCCACATTGCTGTGAGAAGTCCGTTGTCCCCTCCCCTCCACGCACGAATACAGCTTACCACATATGTATATGTTTATGTCCACAATACACATCAATACAAACCAAACACATTGCAATGGATACATAAATACCTGTCGTGCCATCATAAAGCTTTCCCTGCCATCACAGTGAATGTCCACATGCTGTGAGAAGTCCCCCTCTTCACATACACTGCACACATTGTCTCCGGGAAGAGACAAGTACACCTGGCCGATCTATTACAGAGATAATTAAAAGCAGAAAAGCACAAATACCTACAGCCTAAGCATGCGTATACATACAATACACATCAATGAAAACCCACTCTCCACACATTGTACATACCAAGCACACAAACACCTCAGAAAAGCTTTCCCTGCCACCACAGTGAATGTGAGAAGTCTACTTTCACCCTCTCCGCACAGTGAACACACTGTCTCCGGGCCGAGTCGATTACACCTATTCGGGTCTCGTGGGTGTCCAATGTTCGTCAGACGCCAGAGTCTGGGGCAGTCTGACCACCCAGAATGGAGACCGTGTCAGTCTGTCAGTCTGAGCGTTCAGACTGATTGGGGCCCGGGACAGACGACAGTCGAACCATCCAGACTGATGGAGTCTGAGATATCCTGACAGTCCAGACTGGTGGTGTCTGGGGCAGTCTTACCGAGGAGTCTGGGACAGTCTGGCCGTCCAGACTGGTTTAGTCTGCTCGCTGATGTCTCAAAGATCACTGGCTGTTTAGCCTCACTTTTTTGGAAGTCGTAGCACTCTCTTCATCTAGTTCCGTGCCCCTCTTCCTCGCTTCCTCTTCCCCTTCTTCGGCTGTTCCGGTGGCGTCTCCGCTGCCGCTCCCAGTCTTCATCGCGCCGGCCACGCCACCCTGCTCCTCTCCCGCTCCGTCCTGCTCCTTTCTGTCTTCCTCCTCTCTCTCTCTCCGTCCTTGTCCTCTCTGTCTTCTTCTTCCTCCTCTCTCTCTCCGTCCTTGTCCTTTCTGTCTTCCTCTCCCTCGCTGTCCGTGTCCCAGCCATGCTCGGCGAACCAGTCGGGCTCCCTGCAGCGCGCCGGCAGCGACTCCCACCGGAAGGTGTCGAGGAACCGCTCCGACCAGAGGCGGCCCTCCACCGCCGCCGGGTACAGGCCGCAGCACAAGTCATCCGGGTCGATCTTCCCTTCATTACCCGGACTCATCTGGTATGGGTCGTCGACTCTGCGCTTCCAGCAGCACCAGAGCATCTGCTGCGCGTCCAGAGGGAGGTTCAGCAGGTGGCGCATCAGCCGCGCCTGGCTCGAGCTCAGCAGGCCAGCCAGCAGCAGCTGGATGGCGCGCGGCAGCAGCACTCGTAGGTCTAACACTATTTTCCCTATATCGTGTTTCACGTCCCTTTTATTATGCATTCCCCGCCACAGGTTGATGTCATTAGAGAAGTAGCATAGCAGAAAACCCTGTTTGACACATTCGAAGAGAAAATCAATGACGGCCCTCATCGACTCCAGCATCCCGTCAAACGTCCAGAGCTCTGGCGCACGTCGCTCGCAGACCCACATCATCGCCGTCTTCAGCTCGTAGCTGCACAGCTCACTTCCCGTCACTACAGCGCAGTGTTTGAGCAGGACCAGACAGATCCGCTGGGGCTTGGTCATAGAGCGGATCACCTCCGACTCGAGACGTGAAAACGATTTACGACATGGATATTGTTTTCCAACCAGGTAGATTGGCATCTCACTGAGCTTCTTCACCAAGACCTCGCTCGGCTGTCCCGATGGCCGCTCTCGGTTCACAAACTTGTCACTGACCCTCTCGGGGTACTGGAGACAGGGGACGAGGTCATTGCTGTCACCATTGAGGGTTACTTCAATGTTCGGACCGCCATAGTTTTTAATGCTCTCCACATGTCCTTTCATAGCTTCGGCTATATGTGATTTGAGAGAACCGATTGTAAATGTACCTGTGACAGGGGTCTCACCCTCTCGTCGGAGAACCTGAGTGATGAACACAAAGCCCGATGTATATGTCCCTTCCCGTACATGGAGGGTCAAAGTGTTGTCGGAGCTGTCCGCTCCTGTGCTGCCTGTTCCATTGGATTTATTTCCCACGGTGGCGGAACCGTTCTGTTTTGTTTCGGAACCAACCTGTTCTCTATCGGACTCACTACTCTCTGACACGTTAGAGCTGCCTGAGTCCCTCAGCGGTCCTTTATCCCATTTCACTGGTCCGGTTAGAATCATGAAGTCAATGTCAGATGCATTTTTGAACGTATCAGCAGATGATACGTCATCGCTTGATTCTCCTTTCCCTGTCGCCATCCATTCAGGTCTCCCCTCAATCCAATGCGGCATAGCAAAGCCGTCTTCACTCACCCACTCAAACGCTTCAATTGCTTTAGTAGCGTCTGAGTCATACTTGGTGACATGCACCTCAGTACCTTCACTCACGCTTCCCGAAACAAATATATCCTGGATCACGAGTTTGCTTCCATTTGCCTTCCCATTCTCCTTTCCACAGTTTGACAGGTGTTCTTTTGCGATTCTTTTTTCTTCACATTGTGGGTCGAATTCAAAATCACGTAAAACGTCTTTAAAGTGTTGCTCGTAATCATGCGCCCGATGTCTGCTGTGTGACTTGGAGAGGAGCTGCTCCCTCCATCGTAGGACTCGTCCTAGAGCTGAGGCCATTTCGGCCAGTGACCGCGGAGTGTCCATTGCTCTCTGAATTCCCCCCATCTCAGGAGCAGTTGCGCAGCTCTTCCCGGGTTTCTGTCCGGTGTTCTGGGGTTGGGAGTATTTTGTGTTGTCACCAGGTGAATAAAACGTGACCTGCTTCACAACAGGCTGCCTAACCTCTGTGACAACTCCCATCGTGAGCCCTAAGAGGTGACTGATTTCTCTTTCATGATCGAGGTTTGACTTGATGAATTTGTTTATATCGACTCTCCATTGAATCAGCTTCAACAGGTTGGCCAATTTCTCAGCCTTGGTGACAAACGGGCTTGTATAGACTCGCATATCACCGTAAATCTCTCTTCTCCTCTCTCGTAGCTTACTCTTGGTATCTTCAGGTAGCTGATCCTCCGGTTGATCTTGTTCATCTGTTTGAGCCGGCCGTCCAGCTAGACTTTTGCTGCAGTCCATACGAACCTGCTCTACCTCCATTCTTTGGGCAGCAGTTCGGGCTGCATTGAGGGATGTGTAGAGGCTAGCTTTATATTTTGATTGGGGTTCGAATTCAGGATCCTCATATCTTGTAATCATATGTCTGTGTAATTTCTGCGCCTCAATCTCGATCCGCAGTTGTTCTTTGTCCACGGTGTCCTCGCCAGTGGACGTGTTGCACTCGGCCTCCCCCGGCTCACCTCCGTTCAGCAGGTCCCGGTACAGTGCCAGAACACACGCCTGTTCATTCGGCAGCACACCTCCGCCCAGCACGCTCCTGTATGTTTCTCTGGTGCTTGCCTCCTCAAAGGGTCTCCACTCCTCAAGTTGCGGGTAGGCCTTGGAGCGCGCCAGTGCCGCCCGCGCGGCCGCCATCTCGACAGGATCATCTTCCGGTGCTTTCAATACTCGCGTCAGAGCCGCTATACGCTCATCGAGACTGGTGATTAGCGCCTCATGACACAGGGAATAATTATCCTTCTCAGCGAACACATCGTCCCTGGATCCTCCCACCTCGGGTTTGTCGGACTGTGGTATCGCACGCAGGGCGGCAACCAGCGCCTCAGCCGGCTTGGAGTACCACTCGCCACCCGGTGAGACAGCCATGGCGGCGTCCACCGCGGCAGCCGGCACTTCTCCGCTCAAACCCGTCTGACAGGACCGTGGCAGCCTCGTCATGGCCAGAACCTTGGCGATGTTCTTTTCTTCTTCCCTTTCTCTCTCCCGCTTCCTCTCCCAGTCATTCTTATCTTCCATGTCGTCGTCGGACAAGGTGATACCCTTGTTGCCCGTCTGTACAGATACGTCCCCTGACTGAACAGACACCCGTCTGTAGAGCGGTGTCCAAGCTGGTGCCTCAACAGCTGTAGTAACAGTTGGCCTCCGTGCTGCAATCCGGATATTGTCTCACTTCATGTCCAATCTTCAGACAGTACTTTTAGAATTACATCACTACCTGAAGTCTCCGTCAGCGCCTCCAAAGTTTAGTTATGATGCACTCGCTGGCCACAACCTATACAGTCTGGAGTCAGTGCCTCAATCTCCAGTCCCTGGTATTAAGGACCACCAGTCTCCAGTAAGTACTTCCGATGTTAAGTAAGTACCTTCAGTCTCTAGCAACTAGCTCCAGTCTCCAGTAGGTTTCTCCAGTCTTCAGAAAGAACCTCAGTTATGCAGTATGTGCCTCCAGTCTCCAGTACGTACCTCCATCACGAAATATATAGCTTCCAGTCTCCGCACTCTCCAGTAAGACCCTCCAGTCTCCAGTAAGAGCCTCCACTCTCCACTCTTCAGTAGGTAAGTACCTCCAATCCCAGCTCCAGTCTCGTCACTACTAGTTCAGTCTCCTCGCTGGAGTCGAGGAGAGAACACGTCCTCCCCTCGTGGGTCCGCTCACACCACTGAAGGCACAGCCGCGGGAGGTCTATGGCCTTGGGCGCGCCGGCTCTGACTCACATGGTGGTGTGCTGCGCTGTTATTGCAAACACGGTCCGCGTATTTCTCGGGCCAGTCCCTGCAGTCGTTGTCCTTAGCTCGATCCCGGGTGGTGGCCCGACTGTCACTGGCGGATCCAGCTCAGATTTTTGGGAGGGGCAAACAATAACAATTTATCAGTTCTTCATCTTCAATTTATTTCAATTTGAATTTCAATTTACTTTATTCAATTTATTTTACTTTAAATTTATCGTGCGCCGTCCATAGGCGTTATGTTAAAATTATGCCGTTTGGGAGGGGCAATTGACCTATTTGCCCTCCCCTGGATCAGCCACTGCCGACTGTAACACACCACCAATGAGATTTTTACGGCCACTCCTCTCCTCATCAGCTCGGTCCAATATTATTGCATGTCGTAGAAAAAAAAACTTGGCAGCAATGAATTACGTTTAGCTGCCTGCGCCAGTGGCAATCCCTTTTATGAAATCAGCGACATTGCTCGGCCGGAACATACGTCACAAACTTACGTCATACCCCGCGGGACCAATGGGGACCAGAGGACCATTTTTCGTAAGTATTGTCGGGGAAGGGGGACGGCTAAACGTTGATAAACTAGGTATAGATGAGAGAACATGTATGGTTATTTGGGCTCTATCCGCGGCACGCCACTTTTCATAAACGATCACGTTTCCTAATGTAAACCGAAGCGCTAATCGGCCTGGTAGTGTCCATGAAGCGGCGTGCCGTGCAACAGTCTCACAAAAGTCGTGTAACACTTAACACGCGCACTGCAGGGGGGGTTGTTTTCAACCCCCCTTGTGGTTTTTCGCAAATTGCGAGAAAACGGCGGCGTGTAGCGCCGCCAAATTTTGCATACCTGTTCTCACAACTTTTGCACATCTTGAGTAAAAATTTTGACCCCAGGTGACCTATGGTCAGGTCACCAGGTCAGGTCAAGTGACCCTACCTCGAAACGTAAATTTCGAAGTTTGCAATCCCACCAAGCCCACAGTTGTTGAGATATGATCTTGAAACCCACAGGAAATAGTAAAGTCATCACGAGCTACAACTTGTATATCTCGGAATTTTTATATCGATGACCTAAGGTCAGGTCATTTTTGCGACCGGCCCATTATAAGTCAATGGGAGAAATTTCAACTTACTCTGAATGCCATCCTATGACTTCAATACGCTCAGGATCATAGTATTACAGGTCCCTGTTGGTGATTTCACCGAAACATATCACTTATGGCCTTCGGAAGGTGATCTCCAGGTCATCTTAGGTCACCTGAGGTCACCAGCGGTTTTTCTTCAATAACTTGAGATTGAGTAGAGATAGAGACTCCGTTCGACGTTTATCGTGTTTTTCTCGTCAATGCGGATCGAATGATATGCAACATGACCTATTTCGGTCAGGTCATGACCTTGACCTGAGGTCAAATTTTCAACTTGACCTTTCGAGGTCATATTATATATCATTCGATGCGCCTTGACGAGCTAAGAACGATGGCGTTCGAATCGATCCTCTGTCTTGTGTGCAAGACAAGTTATTCAAGAAAAACTACCGCGAAATTCCTGTTGTAAAAATCGTAACATTTTGTCTTCGGTGACCTCTGGTGACCTCGTTTTTGACCTGACCCAAAAATGATCTTAGTATTTCTTGTCGATCTCATCTTAACCTATCCAACGCCGTTTACCGCTTGTCGCTACGTTGCGCCGTTTTCGAGATCTCAGGGGGGGGGGTTGTTTTCAACCCCCCCCCCCTGCAGTTCGTGTTCGGCTCAGACCCGCTGCAGTGCGCGTGTTAACACTACAGGGCCGAATGTTGTCTGTAGCATTTATATACCCTGTATGTACAGTGCACGGCACTGCCGGCATCGAATCACACTCAGACGGAATCATCAGTTTCTGCTCTAACCGCAGGTCAGTTAACGCTTTTGGAAAGCTATTCAAAAACGGTAACGGGGCCCAGTTGCACGACTAGATCCCTGTGGCGACAACCTATGATGTTAGCACGTAACACGCGGTAGTGGCGGTTGGCAGCGTGCCAAGGACCAGGGTCCCGGTCTCAGCGGTCAGTGGGGCTCGGGCTGGTATCGGGTCCGCCCTGATGGGGGGGGGACAGGGGGGGGGTGCTGCACGCTGCAACGGTCGCCGTCGGCGGCATATCTGAGCCACCGAGTCCAGGAGAGCGGCATGGGTGGGTCGTCTCTTCAGTCCGCTGTCGAGATACATCACCCGACAGAGACGTCCATTAGACCTCTGTCGGTTCTGTGGTGTGTTTATGGTCATTCTTGTTATTACCGTATGCCATGTTATTCTAAGCAGTTTGGGAATTACCATATCCTAGCAGACATGAGATCAGTGCTGAGTAGGGAGTCATAGCTATACGAAAGAGGAGGGGGCGGCGGTGCCAGTTGGAGAAGAATTCGAAACAGGCTGCACGTCGGACATCAGGATCTATCCTATCTAGGATCTATACCGTAACGATTTGAGTATGCAGCAGCACATTGCACGGGTTTCATACTGCTAAGGGTACGATACGGGGATGTTGCTGTTGTTCATTAGAGACAGTTATCATATGAGTGCGCGATCCACACATTGTTCAGGACCTATATACTGACTGTCATTTGTCGTTGTCGGACGAAAACAAAAAAAGATTAACCCGCACCCCGTAGGAGGGGGGGGGGGGCCGAAACGGCCCCCTGTCCTTCTCCGTCGATATCTCCTAAACGGCTGGAGATATCGCCACCAAACTTTCAGGACCCCTCCGGGGATCAATTTTACACATTGTGATTAAATTTTTTCCAAAGGCTATGATAGGTTGGCCACAAATGACGTCAGAATGACGTCATGTTCTGTCATTTTCGACCGAAAAAAGACCTTCGCGAGAAGACCTGTCAGGCCTACAGCTTTGAAGATACAGAAAAATGATCAAGACATTAAAGTTGTAGAATTGACAGGGCTACAAAACTGATATCTCGGATTTTTGAAATTTTTGAGTTTTGACCCCCAAAAATAAAAAAACATTTTTTTGGATATATTAGCTAAAAAATCCCAAAAAAATTTGATTTAAAAAAACGGAATATATGTGATAGTACCTACCGTCTTCTATCTACATACCGAATTTCAGATCAATGCCTCGTTTTTTGGCCAAGTTATAGCGAAAAAAAACTTCAAAAATGATGACGTCAAATTTTCAAACTCAATTTTTGGCAATTCTAGACCTCGTAGAGCAAAACAAAGACCACCATTAGACTCCCCGTGACGAGCTGCATCGAATCGATACCTATTGTATGCAAAAATATCAACTTTAAAATTTGACGTAATTTGACCTGACCTTGACCTGACCTTCACCAAAACGTGACCTAGGCTGGCCCCAAAGGCCGCCTAACCCACAAAATCGCATTTGTCATGTAAAATGGACCATCAAACATGTATCACACGACACTTTCATATTGTGACCCCCGGTGACCTGACCTCGCTGTGACCTGACCTGGTATCAGTGACCTCAGATAGCAGAGTATCTGTTTGACGAACAATGTACCATCGATGGTTTTCAATAAATTACCAATTTACTCGATTTCACAGCACATTTCTTGAAATGCCTGTGAACGGTGAAAATCCGACCTTTGACCTGACCTGTGACGTCATCGGTTTGACCTAGGTCAATGAATTTTGGTCACAAGGTAGTTCCCCGGTGGGGCTATCGAACGCCGTTTGAATTTTGAAAATCGGCCGGTAAATTTCCGAGATCTTAGGGGCCGAAACGCCCCCCCCCCCCTCCCTCCCCCCTACAGGTGGTAGGGTCCGCCGATAGCCCTACGGGGCGCGGGTTAAGTCCAAGTCTCGGGGCTGATATTTCGGAATATTTTCCCGAATTTCGGCGAAAAAAACAATCGAAGGAAGCAGGCAGCGTGTGAGAATTCAATTTTCGGTCAGATTAAACATAGTCTCCAACGAAGCACTAACGCTAACGGCTAAATACCAGAACGGCAGAGATGTAAATGTAATTTAGAGATGTAGTCAAACAAAAACATTGCGAGAATATCAGTTCCAAATCGGAATGCAAGATTCGAATGGCGTCTACGTCCTTCGCCATTAATTTGTAAATACTCCGTGTCTGTCCGTTCTTATAGCACTGTGAATGGACGCCGCTGACCGCTGCAGGCCGATGATCCGAAAACTCCAAATAATTATCATCGAACCACCGTGTCACAAAGTGCAACTTTTCGTGGCCCCGCCCCACGCCGAGCACGCAAATCCCGTTGTCAATGCCAGAAAACTCACAGCCGAGGTAGATCCGATAACGCGGCGTTCAACAAATAAGGTGACCTCGACCGGTGCTTGACAGCGCTGCATTTCACTATCAGTGGACGGATATTGACAGTAGCTATGTACCGTGATGGGCTGTCCCGTCTGACTAGTTCGAATAAGGTGTGACTGTTGGTGCAATTTGCCCCGCGGCCCGCACCAGAACTGCCCCTGGTATATGCTATGCTTCGTCGCCTCATTCCATAATTTGTATTCGGTGTGGCAGTGCCAGTGCAGGATTGATGTTGTAGATACTTTTTAGGTACCTATAGGTACCTAAACCTTCATGTAAGATGTCGGGCTTTTCACTGTTGAAATGTGACGCCGGCACCGTTGGTGTTCACACTGCTGTTCTGGAAGTCTTGCTGGACCTCCCCCCGTACCCCGCCCCCTTCCCAATACCCCCGGTCTAGGTCTGGAGCCCCACTGGTGGACTTGTGTTGATATCATAGGAGAGTCATAGCTCTTATCCTATCCCAGTATTTATTGTAGGGGGATTGAAATACACGCAGTCCCTACGAGTTCCAAAATCTGGTATAGGTACCGTGTCTCGAAAGTTATGATCGTGATCGGAATGATCGTGTGCAGAATTGTTAGCATAGCAAGCATTTTGCCTATATTTGAGTCATATTCTAATGCCTGAACAGTGAACAATGCCGATAAGTTATGTATCAAATTCTACGTGTCAATGGTGCTGGAAGGTTAAGATTATGAAACCTTCAAACAAAATATACCTACATTTTGATATGCATGTATTTGTTTGAATCAAATATAAAAAAAACATAAGGATTAAAATAATAAATACATATTTTGATATGTGTTGATGATCAACTTGTAGGTACACAAACTATATAGGTAGGTACAGTCTACAGACATGCATATTTACAGAAGTATTTACAGATCACAGCAGCAACTACCATGCGGGGTAATACAAATGAACAAGAGCACAAATAGCAATATTTATAGCCTACGCATGTATGTACACAACACACATCAAAACAAATCCGACACATTGCGATAGATAAACAAACACATGTCGAACCATCAGAGAAGCTTTCCCTGCCATCACAGTGAATGTCCACATTCCGTGAGAAGTCCCCTGCCCCCTCTCCTCACAAACACTGCACACATTGTCTCCGGGCAGAGTCAAGTACACCTGGTCCGGTCTATTACATAGATAATTAAAAGCAGAAAAGCACGTAAGCATGTACATATGTACATACAATACACATCAATGAAAGCCCACCCTCCACACATTGCACAAACGACGCATACAAACCCCTGAGAGAACCTTTCCCTGCCATCACAGCGAGTGTGAGAAGTCTACTCCCACCCCCTTCGCACACTGTATGTACACACTGTCTCCGGGCAGAGTCGAGTATACCTGACCCGGTCTCGTGTCCATTGTTAGGCACTAGAGTCGGGTAGTCTCACCATCCGGACTGATGAAGCTCATGTTAATCTGACCGTCCCTATTGGAGACTGGGCTATCCCGGCCGCCCAGATTGGTGGAGTTAACATTTCTGTTGATGCATTGGCCACACACTCTTAGACACCGTAGTGCCCTTCCTAGCACATTTCCGATCCTGCTCATCTTCGAGCAGGCCACTATCTCTTCCTCTCCTCCCTCTCTGTCTTCCTCCTCTCCCTCACATTCCTTGACCTTTTCCTCTTCCTCCTCTCCGTTAGTGTGCTTTCTGTCTTCCTCCTCCCCCTCACCGTCCTTGTCCTCCTTGTATTCCTCCTCTCCCTCATATTCCTTGACCTTTTCCTCTTCCTCTTCCCCCTCGCTGTCCGTGTCCTCTCTGTCTCCCTCTTCCTCCTCCCCCTCGCTGTCCGTGTCCCAGCCATGCTCGGCGAACCAGTCGGGCTCCCTGCAGCGCGCCGGCAGCGACTCCCACCGGAAGGTGTCGAGGAACCGCTCCGACCAGAGGCGGCCCTCCACCGCCGCCGGGTACAGCAGGCAGCACAAGCCCTCCGGGTCAATCTTCCCTTCATCATCCGGATGCGTCGGGTAGGGGTCGTCGACTCTGCGCTTCCAGCAGCACCAGAGCATCTGCTGCGCGTTCAGAGGGAGGTTCAGCAGGTGGCGCATCAGCGGCGCCTGGCTCGAGCTCAGCAGGCCAGCCAGCAGCAGCTGGATGGCGCGCGGCAAGAGCACTAGTAGCGTTGACACTGCAAACCATATCTTGAGTTGTACCGTTCCGGACCGCAGTTTGATTTCAGGAGAAAAGTAGCATCGCAGACCATCGTTCTCGGCACACTCGAGTAAGAACTGCAGGACGGCCCTCATCGACTCCAGCATGCCGTCCCAGGTCCAGAGCTCTGGCGCACGTCGCTCGCAGACCCACATCATCGCCGTCTTCAGCTCGTAGCTGCTCAGCCAACTATCCGTCAGTGCAGCGCAGTGTTTGAGCAGGATCAGACAGATCCGCTGGGGCTTGGTCATAGAGCGGATCACTTCCGACTCGAGACGTGAAAATGACATACGAAATGTGTTTTCGTATGAAAAACCTTTTCCAACCAGGTAGATTCCCAGTAAACATGACGACGTCGGTCCGACGTCGGGCCGAGGCTCGGCCCGACGTCGGCCCAACGTCGGTTCAACATCGGCCCGACATCGGCTGGACGTTGGATATGCCCGCATGTTCCGACGTCCAGCCGAAGTCCAGCCGACGTCGAGCCGACGTCGGGCCGAGATCGTTTGCCGAGGTTGACGAGATCGTTTGTCGCTGGACTGACGGGGCCGACGTCGGAATGTTTATTGGGACATTGCGCCAAAAATATCAACCGGCGGCGGGATTCGAGCCCCCCAGTCGCCGACGTCGGCATGTTTACTGGGACAACACGCCAAAAGCATCAGCCGGCGATGGGATTCGAACCCCGTGTCATTCGAACGCGAGGTTAGTGCGCTAACCACTACACCACGCAGCCAGCTAACGAATTTGGTTTGTTTTGTTGGGTTATGCCCTTTCGGTCTGACAAGACCATTTCAGAGCCGGAAGGATCATAGGATGGAGACATTGGTCTTCTTGGCGAGCACCCTGGGTCCAGTATAGAGTCCCTGGTCCCATTGCTGTTACGTGACACTTATTGGAAAGGGCGACCCCACAATGGATTCATATAGCCACTCTTACACACCTGCACCAACGTTTCCCAAAGTGTCCCTTTGATAAGTGGCACTTTGGCAAAGTGACACTTGCCGACTGGCCTTTCTATATGAACTGGGCCCGGTCCTGGTGAGTTGCCGGGGCTGAGCCTGACCAAAGCCAGGATATGCCAAGCAGCCCCCAAGCACTCACCGCACCCGGCTACGGGCGAGCTCGGCTTACGGGCAATCCCAAATGGGATAAAGTTTCCCGTCCAGTCCGGATTAGGGGGTTGCGGCGTGGAGGAAGATTTGAGTTTCCTGAGGATATTTTGAATACAGAAGCTCTTTATGAAACATCAAACATGTATTTTATATTATTTTAACGGTCAAAACAGCGGCCGATGTCGGTCCGACGTCGCTCCGACGTCGGCCCGACGTCGGCTGGACCTCAGCAATTGATCTCGGTCCGACGTCGGCCCGACGTCGGCTGGACATCGGCTGGACGTCGGAACATGCGGGCATATCCGACACCCAGCCGACGTCATGCCGAGGTTGGACCGACGTCGGGCCGACGTCGGCATGTCGATGCCGAGTTGCCGACGTCACCCCGACGTCGGCCGACGTCGGGCCGACGTCGGCATGTTTACTGGGTTGGCATCTCACTCAGCTTCTTCACCAAAGCCTTGTTCGGCTGTCCCGATGGTCGTTCTCGGTTCACAAACTCGTCACTGACCCTCTCGGAGTACTTGAGACAGGGGACGAGGTCAATGCTGTCACCATCGAGGGTTACTTCAATGTTGGGCCTGTTATTGTCCCAGAATTTCTTCACACATTCTTTCATAGCTGCGGCTATATCTGATTTGAGAGATTTGAATGTTAATTCACGTCTGACAGAGGTGTCATCCTCCCGCTGGAGAATCTGAGTGATGTACACGAAACCCGGGTAACGTGTAACTTTCTTTACACAAAGGGTCACACTGTTGTCGGAGCTGTCTGGTCGTGTGCTGTCTGTTCTATTTGAATCATATTTTTGCACAGTGTCGGAACCGTGCTGTTTTGTTCCGCAGCCAACGTGCTCGCTACCGGAGGACTCACTACTCTCTGAAGCGTCAGAGTCCCTCAGCGGTCCTTCCTCCCATTTCACTGGTCCGGCTAGAAGCATGAAGTCTATGTCAGATGCATTTTTGAGCGTATCAGCAGATGGTGCGTCGTCATCGCTTGATGATTCTCCTTCCCCTGTCATCATCCGCTCCTCTCTCCCCTCAATCCAATGCGGCATAGCAAAGCCGTCCTCACTCACCCACTCAAACGCTTCAATTGTTTCAGTAACGTTTGAGTCATACTTGGTGACATGCACCTCAGTACCTTCACTCACGCTTCCCGAAACAAATATATTCTGGATCGCTATGCATCCATGTGACCCACATTTCCAATGGCCATCCCGGACATCGTTAGAAAACTCTAACCCGGATAAATCGCATTTTATGACGAATTTGAGGCCATGTAAAACGTCTTTTAATTGTTTCTTGTAATCATGCGCCCGATGTCTCCTGTGTGACTTGGAGAGCAGTTGCTCCCTCCATCGTAGGACTCGTCCTAGAGCTGAGACCATTTCGGCCAGTGACCGCGGAGTATCCATTGCTCTCCGGATTCCCTCCAACTCAGGAGCAGTCGCACAGATCTCCCCGGGTTTCTGGGGATGGGAGTCTTTTGTGTTGTGATCAGGAGAGTAAACCGTGACCTGCTTCACAACAGGCTGCCTAACCTCTGTGACAGCTCCCATCGTGAGCCCTAAGAGGTGACTGACTTGTCTTTTCCATTTTTTTTTTTACATTTTGTATGATCGAGATGTGCTTTGATGATACTGTTTACGTAGACTCTATATCGAATCAGCTTCAACAGGTTGAGCAATTTCTCAGCCTTGGTGACGAACGGGCATGTGTAGGCATACATACCACTGTGAATTTCTCTTTTGAGCTGTCGTAGCCATGAAAGCCTGGTACTTTCAGAAACCTGATGCATCAGAAACCTTTCAGAAACCTGTTGATCCTGATCATCTGTTTGAGCCTGCCGTCCAGCTGGACTTTCGTCGCAGTCCATACGAACCCGCTCTACCTCCATTCTTCGGACAGCAGTTCTGGCGGCATCGACGGATGTGTAGAAGTCAGGTTTATAGTGAAGCACATGACGACATAAGGAATCAAGAATGTCCGATTTATCAATGAACACTTCCTGCATCTTTAGCTCGTGCCGCAGTTCTTCCTTGTCCACGGTGTCCTCGCCAGTGGACGTGTCGCACTCGGCCTCCCCCGGCTCACCTCCGTTCAGCAGGTCCCGGTACAGTGCCAGAACACACGCCTCTTCACTCGGTAGCACACCTCCGCCCAGCACGCTCCTGTAAATTTCTCTGGTGCTTATTTCCTCAAAGGGTCTCCACTCGTCAAGTTTCGGGTAGGCTTTGGAGCGCGCCAGCGCCGCCCGCGCGGCCGCCATCTCAGCAGGATCATTTTCCGGTGCATCCAACACCCCCCTCAGAGCCGCTATACGCTCATCGGCACTGGTGATTAGCGCCTCACGATACAGGGAATGATTATCCTCTTCAGCGAACACATCGTCCCTGGAGCCTTCCAACTCGGGTTTGTCGGTCTGTGGTACCGCCTGCAGTGCGGCAACCAGCGCTGCAGCCGGACGACTGGAGAACCACTCGTCACCCGGTGAGACAGCCATGGCGGCGTCCACCGCGGCAGTCGGCACTTCTCCGCTCAAATCTGTCTGACAGGTCTGCGGCCCCCTCGTCATGGCCAGGATATTGAAAAGAGTTTTTTCTTCCCGTAGCGCCTCATACCGCTCTCGCTCCAGACGCCTCTCTGGATCACTCCACTTATTTTTCATGTCTTCGTCGGAAATGGTGATACCCCCCGTGTCCCGTGACCGTCTGTACAGATACGTCCCCTGACTGAACAGACACCCGTCTGTGGAGCGGTGTCCAGACTGGTGCAACAACAGCTGTGCTAACCGTCGGCTACTGCAATCAGAACATTGTATCACTTCATGTCCAGTCTTCAGTCCTCACTCCTCAGTCAGTACTTTTGGACTGTATAACGTCACTACCTGAAGCCTCCATCAGCGCCTCCAACCTTGAATTATAATCCACTCTCTGGCTTCAACCTACAGTCTCCAGTAAGTACCTCCAGTCTTCAGTAAGCACCTCCAGTCTTCAGTTAAGCCTACCTCCATTCTTCAGTAAGCCTACCTCCAGTCCTCAGTAACCCTACCTCCAGTCTCCAGTGAGTATGTACCTCCAGCCTCGTCACCACCTTCCGTCACCTATCAGAACTAGAACCCGTCGACTCTTGACGGACCAACGGACACCACTGCGGATCGGCCGGCTCCGTCTCACCTTAATACGACTGCCGGTGTTATCATACCACCAGGGGCGTAGGCAGGGGGGGGGGCCACTGGGCCATGGCCCCCCCCCTTGGGCGCCGAAGGCGCCCTCCAATCGCAAATGCAATTGTGATATAATCGAATCGAAAAACAATCGCGACTGGAGGGCGCCCTCCAATCGCGAATGTGTTTACAGGGAAAATACGGATGGAGGGCGCCCTCGGAGGACGCCCATTCCAAATACGCCCTCCAAATACGGTTGGAGGGCTCCCTCGGGCGCCCTCCAACCACATTTGTAGGCTGTAGCTCTCTAAGCGTAACGGTGGTCGCCTATGTAAGCCGCTGTCCCGTAAATAAGCGCCCTCTCACCCGAAGGCGCCCTCCTGTAGGTCGCCACCCTGCTACATATTGCCGCCCTTCTGCTGATCGGCATCCTCATAATTATTGGCGCTCTCCTACCTATTGCGCCCTCATGTGAAATTTTCAAGGCCGCCTTTCTCCTTTTTGGCACCCTATTGTTCAGTGCCGCCCTCCTACCTATTGGTTCCCTAGTCCTTCCTGTTGAATGTTAATCGGGGCCCTTCTCTTATTGGCGCCCTCGTGTTGATCGCCGCCCTCCTAACCACTGGCACCCTCCTGTTGATCACCGCCCTCCTATCCACTGGTACCTTCCTGTTGACCAGCGCCCTCCGCACAGACGCCCTCCTGTTCGTGTCATCCTCTTGAGCAAAGGCGCCCTCCTCACCATTGCCACCCCCATTTTAAGTCACCCTTCCGCTCATTAACGACTTCCAGTTGATGACCGCCCTCCCACCTATTGGCGACCTCTTGTTGATCGCCACCCTCCTATTGGTGCTCTCCTGTTCCTCGCCACCCTCTTACCTGGTGGCGCCCTCCTGTTGATTGTTGATCGGGGCCCTCCTACCTATTGGTGCCCTCCTGTTGATCGCTGCCCTTCTATCCATTGGCGCCCTCCTGCTGCTCGCCAACTTCCTACCTATCGGTGCCCTACTATCGAAACTCGGGATGTTGATCGGGGCTCTCCTACCTATTAGCGCCCTCCTGTGGATCGCAGCCCTTCTACCTATTGGCAACATCCGTTGATCGCTGCCCTCTTATCATTTATTTACTCCTTTGGCATGTTTTTCAACTTAGTCGTTCTATTGCACATAGTTGATGTCTTGCCTGTGAAAACTGCCACAAATGAACGTGCATTCAGCACAATGAATGAAGTACCTATACCTACCAAAACTATCTACGCTCTACGATGCATAAAACACGTCTTTGGTCTTAACGGATTGATCCTACTTTACGTGCATCATGGCATGTATATGGATTACGATTAAGTATTGTCAACAGGTTCGGCCGCAACAGCAGGCATCTGAAGTTTCGGTGATTGAAACTGGTTATGTGGGTACACTGTATGCATCTGTGAGAAGGCTATGAAGGCTGGTCTGAGGTAATTTGGATGATGTTTACGCATCTCGCGCTCCGGTATCAATCCGATACGGTGATCTGGTGCGTAGATATGCCACCGCCAATAAACTTTTATACATCGACACCCATGAGCCAAGCTTTCTATACAGTTTGTGTGGCAGCGGCCCGACCAAACCTTAGGTATTTTTTACACCTTCAAATTTGGTAAAAGAGCGAGAGGAGCTTTGAACGGTGATCGTATAAAAGGCGTGCCTAAAAAGCGGAGGAAAAGGTTGTTTTCAAAAATTTCGCGCGCCTTCGGCGCAGCATTTCAAGAACACTTGACCTTTTGTGACCTGGAGTATAAAGAATACACACGATGCAAAATCAATGCAGCACGACCTATACGAGGTTACGCAAAAAAAAAACTGGTGGCATGGTAAAAAAACGCCTCCCAACCCCCCCCCCCCCCCACCCCGCTGAGCGATTTTTTATCTCGCGACCGTATGGCGCCCTCCTTGGGTGAGGTGGCGCCCTCCAAACCCTTGGCCCCCCCCTTCGCGATTTTCTAAATACGCCGCTGCATACCACACTCTACCAATGGCTGCTTCAGCTGATAATGGATGGACAGATAGGGAGACGGCGCCACTCGGTATATCGGCTCAGCACTCGGACGACAGTCGGGCAACGGAGCTGTTGGTGCAAGTTGAAAGATAACTGAATTATTTAGTTTGAAGTGCAGGGATGCTCACAAAAACTTCACACATTTTGCTTTCGAATTATTTGAAAATGACTGCTCTCAGCACGAGGATCATGGTATGAACAAATAGCGTGCCGCTACTCTTAACCCGCGACCGCCTGGGGGGGGGGGTCGGATCCGACCCCCCCCCCCTCCGTTTTTCACGAATAACTCACGAACCGCTTAAGCTATCAACTTGAAACTTCGTATAGCTTCTCCTTCATCAATTTGACGACTTTTATCAAATTTTTATGCAAACTTTTTAAAAACTTTTTGAGATATATCGATTTTATTTATGTAACTACATGGCTTTTTTCGTCAAAAAAATGGTAAATGTTTGAAAAATCGCCAAAAATCAAGGGTTTAGGCAAATTGCAAATTAAAGACATGAAAAGACGCAGATCAATGAGTTCTTTAAAATGGCTATCTTGCTTTTTCCATAAAGTGCGTAATTGACCCCTACAAATTCAAAAAACGATGTTTTTTGCAAAACAGCTAATAAAATCAAAAATTTCCAAACAAAAAAAAAACGGAGTATATGTTGAAGAGGTCTATTAGAACATAAGATGTCCTAAATTTCAACTTTCTATCTTGATTTTTGACACCCAAATTGTAAAAAATAGCTCCAACATGTCCGCGCCCCGCTGGGGGGGGGGGGCAGAATCTGCCCCCCTCCCGTTTTTCGCTAATAACTTCTAAACGCGTTACGCCAGCGACGTGAAACTTTCAGTACCTTATTATACATCAATTTGACACGATCCCTGAAAATTTGAGCGAAATCCGTCGGAAATTTTTTGAGAAATTGACGTTTTAGTGACGTCATGTTCGCCATTTTCGCCTCAAAAACGGCAAAATTTCAAACGTCGCTAAAATCTTCAATTTGAAAGGAATCAAGACGTAACAAAAAAGGTTATACGTGATTCTACTGTGTCTATCAAATGGCTATCTCGGTTTTTTGGAATTTTGGATTTTGGCCCAATTTAAAAAAAAACTGACTTTTGGGAAAATAATTATTAATAATTATTAATTATTAATTAATTATTATTAAATTAATTATTAATTATTAATAATTAATAATTATTAATAATTATTAATTATTAATTATTATTATTAAATCCAAAATTTTGAGGGTATCGAAAAAAAAACAGAATATATGTCAGAGAAGTGGTATATGTGCACCTACATACTAATTTTTAGAAGAATCGGTTCAAAAATGTGGGAGTTATTCAAAATTTTATGACGTCACGACACAAATTTTTTTGAAAAATGATTTTTTTTTTGGAAGTTCTAGACGTCGCACGGAAACGAAAATAGCACCATTCGACTCGCCGTGAAAAACTGCATCAGATAGACACCTTTTTAGGCCTTAAAAACCAACTTCAAAATTTGACCTCACTTGACCTGACCTTGACCTGACCTCGACACCAAGTTCATCCAGAGGTGGTCCATATCACTTATTGAGTGTGCCTATTGAATTCTATGAGTAAAATGACCCATAAAACATGTGTCGCACATGCCCTTTTCTATATTTTGTTTTTGGTGACCTGACCTGACCTGACCTGACCTTGACCTTGACCTTTGAATGACATTTTTTGCAACGACTATTGTCTTGGTAGTCTAAGAACACGTTTTGGGCAATCAGTCTCAGTCAATTCTTCGGCAACTACGGTGCAAGGCCGATACTGTAGAAACTTGCATTTTGTACCCTTGACCTGACCTTGACCTGACCTCTGACCTACTGTATTAGAATCTTGTGGCCGCAGTCTTGCCACTGCGGCGCCGCCGCCGCCCCGTCCAGGCTCGGGATGAGTTATATGGCATTGTGCGGGGCGGGGCCGGGAGGAAACGGCCGGCGGCACGCGCAGCGCAATTGTAAATTTAAGATATGTCAATTAAGGCACGTAGGCCGCCAAGCTGGCGCCTTCCGTCACCTCGTCGCTGCTGTGCAAGTTCGCACTCGTTTTGGGCGTGTTCTAGACGTTTCGTAGCCTGTTGAATAAAAGGTGGGTCACGTACGACCCCCGGCCAGTCTGGGCCGGCGCGCGACGGAGGCAGCTGGCAATACAACGGCAATGTGGACATAAGGAGTTTACTACAAGCTATTTCGGCCTTGGAAGACTGCCGTGATGGGGAACGAGAAGGAGACCTGTGATGGTTCGGACGCTGCGGCTGATCTCCGCTTAATCCCGGAGTTTGACGGTGTGTCGCAGCCCGTGTGCGAGTGGCTGGACAAGGTCGAACTTGTGTGTCAGCTGCGCGGCATCAAGGGACTGCACGTCGTCGTCCCGCTGAGACTCACTGGTGGTGCGTTTGCGGTATATCAACAGCTCGGAGAAGATGAGAAGAAAAGGTACGAGGGCATCAAAAGGGCCCTGACATCGGCGTTTGCTTCGGATCGGTTTGAAGCCTACGACCAATTTGAACGTAGAAGGCTGCGTCCAGGTGAGACGGTGGACGTGTTCGTCTCTGAGCTGCGCCGGCTGGCTGGCTTGTTCGGAGGTATGCCGGACGACAGCCTGGCCTGTGCCTTCGTGGCCAAACTGCCAGATTCAGCACGCCGTGCGCTCCGGGCTGGATCACGGATGGAGGACATGCCGTTTAGCCAGCTAATCGGTCGCGCTCGGGCCGTGCTGGCCGACGAGGAAACAAACACCGCGGCCGCCGCCGCTGGCACAAGGACTGGAGCACTCCCGGCCACAATGAAATGCTACTCGTGCGGGCAACCGAACCATATCGCCCGCGACTGCACGGCAGGCCGCGGACAGCAGGGCCGTGGAGGCCCCCGTGGTGGACGGAGCCTCGTGAGGTGCTACAACTGCAACCGGCAGGGGCACATCGCCTCTGCGTGTCCGGAAAACGACGCGGGAGGGGAGAGATCAGCGCCAGCCTCCTCTCCTGTCGACCAGTGAACGGGGCGCTGCCAGTCGCGCAGCTGTCGGTGGACGGAGCGAGCTGCAAAGCGCTGGTTGATACAGGATGCAGCCAGTGTGTAGCTCACGTGTCAGTTTGTCGGAGGTGGAACCGACGCCCGGTGAGCGTGATGACAGTGAGTGGAGGGCGTTATTGGTGTGAGGGGTCAGGCGTGGCACGCGTGCAGCTGCGGTCCGGTGAATCAGTGTCCGTAGATGTGCTCGTCGTAGCACGTAAGCCACTGGGGTTTGAGTTCATCCTCGGGATGAATGGTATCAGAGCACTGGGTGGCGCTACAGTGAGTTCGGATGACCGAGTCAGATTCGGAGTTGAGGCAGCGGTGTCTCATGTAGCGGCGTCAGTGGCCTCACCCGGTGACCGGGTCAGCTGTGATGGTGAGAGGACTGGGGTGTCGCGTGCAGTGGCAGCGACTGCACGGGTGAGTCATGATCAGGCGAGCAGTGAGGCGGCCCCAGCGTCAGATGCAGCGGCGGCAGCTGCAGCAGTGAATCGAGCTGACAGCAGTAAGGGGGATCCGGTGTTGGGTGCGGCGGCGGCGGCCGCACCGGCTAATCGAGCCGACGAGAAGGACTTGGTGGTGAGCTTTGATGAGACAGAAAAGAAGTGGTCGGTGGAGTGGAAATGGTGTGGAGGAAAGGAGCCCGAGCAGCTGCACAATACAGCAGAGGAGTACGCGATTCCAACAGAAGCCCGACACGAATACGAGCGAGAACTCTCCAAGTGGGTGGCGAATCAATGGCTCGTCCCTTATGATGAGAGCGTGCACGGGAGGGTCAAAGGCACGATCCCGCTCATGGCGGTCATCCAACCGAAGAAGGACAAAGTGCGTCCCGTCATGGATTTCAGGGAGTTAAATACGCACCTGGACCCGCATACAGCTGACGCGGATGTTTGCAGTGAAAAAATCCGTGAGTGGCGTCGGTGTGGACGAAACGTGTCTCTCCTAGACCTGCGAGACGCTTACCTGCAGATCCACGTGCACGCATCGCTGTGGCCGTATCAGACTGTAGTGTTCCAGGGCAGACGGTGGTGTCTGAGCAGACTTGGCTTTGGGCTCAGTCTCGCACCGATGGTGATGAGAAAGGTGCTGGAAATGGCCCTGAAACGTGACCCGAGGGTGCACACCGCTACATCACCTTACGTGGACGACATACTCGTAAATGAAGACATCGCTACTGCATTAGAGGTGAAGGGTCATCTGGAGGCGCTCGGTCTGACCTGCAAATCCCCGGAGAAGGTGTCAGAAGGTGCTCGTGTCCTGGGCATTCGAGTCTGGGGGGAGCGGCAAGGACTGTTCTGGAAGCGGGACAACCAGGATCTACAGCCGCCGCCAAAGCTGACGAGGAGAGAGGTCTTCTCGCTGTGCGGACGTCTGACAAGTCAGGTCCCGGTGTGTGGCTGGCTGCGTGTCTCCGCATCCTACCTGAAAAGACGCGCCACTGCAGCGACAGACGGCTGGGATGACGAGATCACCGATCCAGAACTCCAGAAAATGGTCATGGAAACGCTGCAGCGCGTGAAAACGGCCGATCCCGCACGAGGTCGCTGGGATGTCACCGGCGAAGAGGGAGTCGTGTGGGTGGATGCCAGCTCCCTCGCCATAGGAGCCGTGCTGGAGATGGAAGGCAGCATCGTTGAGGACGCCTGCTGGCTTCGGAAAAATCCCGAGACACACGTGAACCTTGCAGAACTGGACTCTGTTGTGCGTGGCATCAATCTGTCCCTGGCATGGAACCTGAAGAAAGTGACTGTCGTGACGGACTCGAAAACGGTCTATCACTGGCTAACAGATGCGCTCTCCGGCAGAGCTCGGATAAAGACGAAGGCGGCGAGTGAAATGCTGATTAGAAGGCGCCTGGAGACCGTGAAGAGTCTGAGAGATGAGTACGGCCTCCAGCTGACCGTGAAGTGCGTTCCATCAGTGGACAACAGGGCTGACGCACTGACGAGAGTGCCGAAGAAGTGGCTGAACCAACAAAGCGATCCTGAGGTCTGCGGCGCTGCCTTCTCGGCGCCGGATGTGGTCAGGATCCATGAAACAAGCGGACACCCAGGCATCGGGAGAACGCTGCGCCTGTGTAGGGAGCACGACCCGGCTGTGAGCAGGCACCAGGTGCGCAGTGTCGTTAGCCAGTGCGAAAGGTGCCAGTCCATCGATCCAGCGCCCCAGCGGTGGACACATGGTTCGCTGAGCGTGACTAAATGCTGGGACAGGGTCAGCATGGACGTCTGTCACGTAAACGATCAGCTGTACCTGACTCTGATTGACTGCGGTCCGTCTCGGTACGCGATCTGGCGGCGGATAAAGCGACAGGACACCGACAGCATCATCACGGCTCTGGAGTCGGTATTCCTGGAGCGCGGCGCTCCGAGGGAGCTGCTGACGGACAACTTCACCTCATTCCGCAGTGCCGCATTCCACGAGTTCGTCAGCCGGTGGGGTGTCAGCGTCCGGTACCGAGCTGCCCATGCGCCGTTCGGCAATGGTGTCTCTGAGAGAAACCATAGGTCGGTCAAAACAATCGTAGCGCGCAAAGGCTGCTCAGTGGCGGAAGCAGTCTACCGCTATAATGTGATGCCGCGCAGTGATGACCTGAACTCTAGTCCTGCCAACGTACTGTTCAACTACAAACTGAGAGTGCCGGACGTGGAGAATGAGGAAAAGTGCGAAGAGAGTGAGTGTGCTATGTTCAGTGTAGGCGATAAGGTATGGATCAGAGACCCTAGTCGCCGGTGTGATGTGCCAAGTTCCATAGGAACAGTCACCCGACAAGTGTCGGCGCAGTGTGTGGAAGTAGACAATGTCCCCCGTCACGTGAGAGATCTGAGACTGGCTTTCGTTCCCAGTCCGGAGAGTGACCAGACTGAGCCGCCGAACAATGACAATGACGACTCTGGCCCAATTATCTTGCGAGAGTGTGCGCACGAAAGCCACGGGGAAAATGTGCCCCCTGTGACGTACGCTGAAGTTCTACGCCGCGGCATGCGGGAGAGACGCCCTGCCGTTCTGACCCAGTACGATGATTTGTAGATCAGGGGGGAGTGTATTAGAATCTTGTGGCCGCAGTCTTGCCACTGCGGCGCCGCCGCCGCCCCGTCCAGGCTCGGGATGAGTTATATGGCATTGTGCGGGGCGGGGCCGGGAGGAAACGGCCGGCGGCACGCGCAGCGCAATTGTAAATTTAAGATATGCCAATTAAGGCACGTAGGCCGCCAAGCTGGCGCCTTCCGTCACCTCGTCGCTGCTGTGCAAGTTCGCACTCGTTTTGGGCGTGTTCTAGACGTTTCGTAGCCTGTTGAATAAAAGGTGGGTCACGTACGACCCCCGGCCAGTCTGGGCCGGCGCGCGACGGAGGCAGCTGGCAATACAACGGCAATGTGGACATAAGGAGTTTACTACACCTACTTAAGCAAAAAAAAATGGGATCTAGATCCGCCTTGCTGAGAGCTTTCGATTGCCGTTTTCCCCGTCTTTCTACGACCATCGGTTCGGAAGTTAGACAGGGGGGGCAGAATCTGCCCCCCCCCCCAGCAGGGCGCGTATGGCTGAATAGCCCAGCGGGGCGCGGGTTAAAGGGACCCTCCCACTTTAACATTAGATTTGAGTTGAGATAGCCAAAATGGGGTCCCTGGCTCACAATTACCGGTTTCGGCACTCACAACATCGAGAAATGCCTTAAATCGGAAATATTGAATTTCAAAATTGCAGCATTTTGATTCAGAGGGGCTAGTGCTTAGGAATACCCCTCTGAATGTGTGACGTCAGCGCAGATATCTAACGACTTTTAAATGTTTGACTAAAACGTTTTGTAGCACGCGGTGGTATATGCTATTTGCGCGCAACATCTGCCGCAAACGCCGCACTTCTAAAATAAAGTCGCTAGAAACAGCGGAGATCCCAAAAAAGTAAACAAAAGTAAAAGTATAATATCTTGAAAACCGGTGAATAGTTTTCGGTGAAATTTGGTAGATATTCGTTTTCGCTCTTTCTGAACCGAGCGACATCACTTTCATGCCAATTCATAAACTTTTTTGAAGGTGGGAGGGTCCCTTTAAAGGGAGATAATGAGCTTTCTTTTTTCTTAAATAAAAATTACTCGACATCTATACTATTTCTACTGTAGTTTCTATAAAATATGAAAATTTCCTAGCACATTTTCGTATGTGAAAAAGGTTTTTATTTTTGCAAAAAAGAAGCAGTACTTGCAGTACTTGTAACACCCACCGAAATGCGTTGTCCTTCTCTATAAAAAGTCGCAGTATATGGCGCTTTTGTTTCAAACAGCGACGCTCAGTGGCGGATCTACGTTGGGGCAAAATGGGCAATTGCCCCCCCTAAACGGAAAACCTCTGGGCAAACATATCTTTTTGCCCCCCCCCCCCTAAACAAACTACAACTTGAATACTGAAAATATGGTGTTTGAAAAGAAAATGTGAAATAAATGGAGGACTAGAAGGTTGTCATATTCGTGATATTAACCCGCGCCCTGGTGGGGTCTGTTTATAACGCGACCTGGTGGGGGGGGCTATTTTTTGCCCCCCCCCCCTCGTATCTCCGAAACTACTGGACGGATCCGAAAAATTCAAACGGCGTTCGAAAGGCCTGTCAAATTTGTCGAAGGAAACCAAATTTTATTGACCTCGGGGTCACCGATGACGTCACAGGTCAGGTCAAAGATGAAATGTTTCACCGTTCACGGGTCTTCTAGGGAATGCGCTATAACACCGAGGAAAACGCATTTTGTCGGGAATCAGCGATAGGGCGTCAGTTGCCTAGTAGATATGTTGCTGTTAGAGGTCACTGGTCATACCAGGTCAGGTCACAGGTCAGGTCACCAAAGGTCACCAAGGGTCACCACATGAACCCAACTTTACTAAGGTTATGCGATGCATGTTTTATGGCCAGTTTTTCATTTCCAACTCAATGGTGCTGGTTATAAGACCATCAGGTACGGTTTAGGTCACTTTCTGGTGGAGGTCAGGTCAAGGTCAGGTCAAAAAAGGTCAAATTTCAAAGTTGATATTTTTGCATTAAATGGGTATTGATTCGATGCAGCTCGTCACGGGGAGTCTAATGGTGGTCTTTGTTTTGCGCTACAAGGTCTAGAATTGCTGAAAATCGAGTTTGAAAATTTGACGTCATCAATTTTGAACAGTTTTTTCACTATAACTTGGCCAAAAAAAGAGGTATCGATCTCAAATTTGGTATGTAGATAGAAGGCGGTAAGGACTATCACATATATTCCGGTTTTTTCGAAATTCAAAAAACTTTTTGGATTTTTTGGCTATTATATTCAAAAAATCTATTTTTTGATTTTTGGGGGTCAAAATCCAAAAATTTCAAAAATCCGAGATAGCAGTTTTGTAGCCCTGTCCATTCTACAGCTTTTATGTCTGTATCATTTTTCTGTATTTGCAAAGCTATAGGCCTGACAGCTCTTCCCGCGAAACCCTTTTTTGGGTCGAAAACGGCAGAACATGACGTCACTCTGACGTCATTTCCGGCCAACCTATCATAGCCTTTGGAAAAATTTTTGGTCACAATGTGTAAAATTGATGTCCGGGAGGGTACTGAAAGTTTGGTGACGATCGGCGCAGTGGTTCTGGAGATATATCGAAAAGTCTGGAGGGGGGGGCAAAAAATAGCCCCCCCCCACCAGGGCGCGGGTTAAGTTGTGAGCTGATAAAAAGTCCTCCGCCCCATGAATGTCAGTCCATCATCCATCAGCAGTGCTACTACTGCTACTGCTACCAAAAAAAATAACGCGATTTATTGAAACCTTGAACCAAGTTAACAAACACCGTCAACAGCAGACCGCCAGACGCCAGTGGGGTCAGGGGTCACCACACTGGTGAGCGGTTGGACAGTGGTGGGTTTGCATGGTAAGTAAAGAAGATTACCAATCGCGGCTTTTTCATGAGCCATACCGTTATCTAACGGGGACAAACACAGAAAGGCTCAGTCAGAGCTTTTGGTTTGCGAGGTGTTGGAGAAGCTCAGTATGTTGTGGGAACTTAACGCTGTTCAGTGTGATTCCGTTGGCTGTTGCGCTGTGGTCCTATGTAGTCTGTAGAAGCATCGTTTATCTCCTCTCGAAAGTAACACTTATTGTATAATTTTGCTAGCTCGCGAAGTTTACAGTCCCAAAGTTAAGGAATGTTCATTGTACTTGCATCAATAAATGCAGGACCGAAAACAAATGCGCTGTTCTTCGTCTATTTCTTGTTGGGATTCTTAATCGACTGATCTCATTTTCTATTACCGGAAACAACTGTTAATACGTTTAACTTCGTGGCAACCCTGACTGCGTATAGTATCGCAGGTACGCTGATGTGGCCTTTGGTCGTGGGCATTTACACATGAACCTGCTGCTGCGACCCTTATCGGTCTCCGGATACAGAAGCCCTTGAGAACCGGCGCGGGCGGACCTTTCGGACGAGGTCTTGCCGAGGTGATGCGGGAGGTAGAGGACGGACCGTCCATAGCGCCGGTGAGCTATTCTCTAACTATCTCCCGGAGTCAGGGTGGCTGCAATTTTTTTTTTTGAGCTGCCCTGGCTAGGCCGGACTGACAAAAATGTAAAAAATAAAAAAAATAATTCCCGAAATCCGAGGAGAAAAATAGGGGTAGCTCGTTTTTTTTTTTTTTTTTGTTCCTAAGACTGGACGTTTGAAATTCTCGCCGACTTGCCTGGCGGCGCAATGTTTGCCCCCCCTAAACTCAAATCCTAGATCCGCCACTGGCGACGCTTGGGTTTTTGTTTATGTTATCGCCTTGTCGTTGCTTGGTTGTAAGTATTCTAATTTGAATTAGAGTTAATTCGGTTTAGAATTAATTAGATTCTAATTCGGGGGTACATAGTGCCTACTCTAATTTGTTTCCAAGTATTATTTTGCGCCACAAATGAACGGCATGCGCCAGAAACGCAGCCAAATCTTGCGATTGCGACTACGAAATTCATTATTGTGGCGTCAGAGCCTGAAGCGAAAAATACAAGCATATTTATTTCAAAAAGACTTCAGGTTTGTCGAACGGTGTTATGAGAATTTTGATAACAGTACTGCATAAGTTTTTCAGTGATGCCGCAAAAGTGTTGTATCTATCTTCTTTTATTGTGCAGTCGGCGGGACCGATTCAAAATTGAGTCGTTGCAGTACTAAAATAGCAGCATATGGCGTCAGATGATGAACAGGAAAAATAGTTGCGTAAATTTAGACATAAACCACCCCCAAACCATGAATATCTTTTGAAGGCACTATAGACGACCATTAACTAACTAGATGTGATGAAGATCAAATGTAAGGAATACGCTCATTTTACAAAATTACATGCAAGTAGGTACCAAAAAGTGATGTAAGTACTTATTCAACGGTCATTTTCAGCGCTCCCCGCTAACGTGACTTCAAGTTGAGATATTTGCGGCAAGGTACCGAATTGAGCAAAATGGTTTTAATTTACATTATAACTTGTTGTGTTTTGTCAGAAAATGGTCCTAACTCAGATTTTGTGGAAAAAGGTCATTATCTCCCTTTAAGAGTCCTTTACCGGGGTTACATGAGCAAGTAAATGCGTATCAGGAACGGATTTTCCTATTCGCTCACCATTGTAGTCCGTTTGTAATGCGTATTAACTCTGCTCATGTAACCCCGAGCAAGTAGCAGCTATGTAGGGGAGAGTGGGGCAAAGCGGCCACCGTACGCTTCTCACGATGCCAACTCTTGATTTTTAAACTTTGAAAGATTCTTTCTATACCAATGTGATCCCTATTAAGTTGCCTTTTATTTCAACTGCGTTTTATTTCCAAAGGCGTTCACATATGAAAGATATTGACAAAACTTTAAATCTATGCACATTGGCCACTTTGCCCCCTACCCTGGGGCAAAGCGGCCACCGGCGTCTTCTCAAGTCCCGATATGAGAAACAATACAATACAATACAATACAATACAATTTTATTAGGTCCCTCCATTACATGGGTTTTGTGGTGACCACGTCGTATACATGCGAAAACACATCTGGATAAAACACTGCAGTAAAACCGGATAGAAGTGAAACCACAGAGTAAAATACACATCTAAGACATCTTCCGGTACACTAACCAGTCGACCACACCTACTGTTGACGCGCTCCTGAGGACCCTGAGGACAACAATATAGTTGCCTCGTGTACGACTAGGGTATTTGATGGTGACAAGGTTAAGCGAGGATGGATGCTTACTTTATCATCTTCCACTTGTATGTAAACAAAGAAAGGATTTTCATGAAATAAACATTTAATTGCATTATTTGGTAACTCATGCAACTGAAAAGTGGCCAAGATGAATGCATGACGACACATTTGAATATAAATAATGTTTTTTATCCAGATGGAAGCAACTGATGGCCAATTGGGGGGTGGCCACTTTGCCCCGGCCACTTTGCCCCGCGCATACCGTCCGAGACAAAAATATTCCAGCTTAGCTATTAGTGGGGTAAAAAACATTAAAATTGGTAGAATACATGTACGATAACCATGCAATGCATGGACAAGAACGCTTATAAAAATTCCAAACGGTTATGGAATAACATAACATTTAAAAATTGTAAACATAGTTGGTAACCTGGCAAGAAATGCTTTTCCGTGTTTCAGAGAACAATGGTGATGGGCCTGAAACCCCGGTCTGGCTCATTCGAACGACCGTGAAGAGAAGTATAATTGGAAACCATAAATTGGAGCTGACGCCAGCTATGAAGGGCTAAAAAGATGGGTGGCCGCTTTGCCCCGGGTGGCCGCTTTGCTTTGTTTGTTTGTTTGTTTTGTTGGGTTAGGCCCTTTCGGTCGACAAGACCATTGCAGAGCCGGAAGGATGATAGGAATTTGGGGGAGACATTGGTCTGGGCAGGCACCCTAGTGAGTCGCCGGGGCTGAGCCCGTCCAGAGGACAGGCCACCCAGCCCCAAGGCACTCACTGCACCCGGCTACGGGGTGCGCTCCCTCAGGAGCAGCGGTGCCGCTCCAAGGGAGCAGCCCGCATGAGATAAAGTTGCCTGTCCAGCCCGGCGGGGGGTTGCGGCGTGGAGGAGAAGGATTTCAGTATCCTGAGGATAGAAGCATGGATAGGTGACCGCTTTGCCCCACTCTCCCCTAATGGCTAATCCGTTCCCTTCGTAACGTTCCGGATTCCCCCTCCCCGTCTGACCGACGGTGCTGCCCCGCAGCGGACGCGGCGCGAATTATAAGTGCGGGCGGCTTCCACATCAACCAGCGCCGAGTCACGTCCGCCGAGGAGGTGGTGTCGGCCGATAGTCACGTGCTGCCCAGCGGCCTAACGCTGCTGAGAGTCGGTGAGTCACGTGACCTGGCTGGGATGGACGGTGCGGGCAGGGTGCGGGTGTGTTTTAGACCATGCCGGGGCGGTGAGATGAGGTGATATCGTGGAGGGGGACTGAGTTGATCACCAGATGGTGTTCCCCCTCGGCTGAGCCCGTCCCGGTGGGCGGGGTACCGAGCCGCTCCAACGCACACAGCCGCTATTTGAGTTCGGAAGTGGCCAAAATGCGATAACTCGTTAACCAGTTGACATTTTGCCAAGGAATTTTTATTGTATGTGAAGTCAACCGTAAGGTCACATATGGGAACGTATAAGCATCCATGCCGATACATCATTGCCGTAAAAAAATATTTTTGCTTGTAATCCGCGGATGACGGGTATATCCCATAACGTGGGTGACTCGGGAGGGGATTCTGCATAGCTTCCCTGCTGTCTTCGAAACTACTCGTTCAATACTAAAAGTTCAAACGGCTTCTGATAGGAATAGCTGACAAACGAAACCTAACTTTGTCACAAAAGGTCATGGAAAGGTCATGGGTCACAAAAGGTCATGGAAAAGGTCATGAAAGGAAATATATATATTTTAAGGTCATGCGACACATCTTTAATGTCCATTTCGGCAAAAGCATCTAAAAATGATGTCATCTGGGTCGTCCGATTCGAAACTAGTTCCATTCGACAAATGAAGGTCAGGTCACGGCGAGGTCAAAAAGGTCAAATTTTGAAGTTGAACATTCTCAACAAAAAAGATGTGCATCGGATGCAATTTGAGCTCTGGAACACGATGGTGCTATTCGTTTTGGTTTTCGATGTCAAGAACGTACTGAAATTGCCTTTGCAATATCGAAAATTGTGATTAACCGACTACGGTAAAATGCAAAAGCCGATAACATTGCCATTTCTGAAGATATCTGACTGAAACTTTCCAAAAGCAATGCAATTGTTACATACAAAAGCCAATAAGGTTCATTCTGGTCGATGGCTGCTCCCCAAAACTATGAATGTTATCAATCATATCGGACATTCTTACGATGTTCTGTTGGCTGGATGTCTTTTTGCTTTATTGAATTTGATCAGAATTCAGACTACATTCAGTTAAGACGACGTACATTTATTGGTCACCAGAAAGTATACCCACAAGTCAATCGACAATCGACAACCAACAAATGCAATCGACAGGAGCGTCGAGCATCCCTCAGCACAAGCAACTGCTGGGGGCGATTAGACGGACCGCGCTCCTCTCTCGCAGCTGATTGGTCAGCTGCCGAACCGCACGGACGTCAGCTGCACGGCCGCCGCCCGGCCGACCTGACCGGGGTCGGCCGGGCGGCGACCTAGCGTCACTAGAACTGCAATAACTTTTGCCGGCAGTGTGATACCGACCTAATTTTTTCAGCAAATGAATCACAATTGTACGGTATATGTTATGGACGTTGTCTCGATGTGAAGCACGCTGTGCGTTTTTTGGTAGGCCTATGTAAATATTGAAATCCTCAAGCCCTTCTGCTTTGTGCAAGTGTGCAACAATTAGCTTACAATAACTGAGTGGGAAGTTTTTTAGATGCACTATTGTTACCAATGGATTCCGCACATTTTCCCCTTTCAGCTGATATCTTACTTACGCATTTTCAAGCAAAGAATATGACAGGAGACTCGTCAACATTTACATGAAAATCGCAGCACAAGTTCGGTCTCACGGAGCAAAACAAAACGGTGTACTTTGGGAGCCCACCAATCTGTGCCAGAATGAGTAATATTTTTTCTGGATGATATTTTATACAGTCTGATCAATTTACGACCAGAAAATGTGAGAAAATCACGCTTTAAAATTTGTCGAAAATAAGGGTACTGGCCACTTCTGAACCCGGATAGCGGCTGTGTGCAACGGTCACCCCGCCGGGACAGTAGCTGCTGTGGGAACAGTCCTCACCGACTGTATGGGAGGGACGGTCACTGATAGACTGAGTCAGGAACCGGGGTCAGTGAGCGCGGGTAATGTCGGGGTTATTGAATTGTGAATTAGTTCGATGTATGTCAAGTCCATGCGAGTCGTTTTTAGTTTATACCAGCTGTGTTGATATTTGTACAATTTCGCCTGTGCACCTATATCAGGGGGGTACGCTCCGGCTGTTTAGCATTATGAAAAATGGTGACAGACGTTTGTGGAGGATTGTCGACGAACTCTTGTTCCGTGAGCAGTACTTACACGCTAGCGGAAAATTCACCAATCAGCGCTCGGCGGTACTCGACGCTGATTGGTCCGACGCTCGTGACGAAATTGCGGGGGACCGCAGTTATTCTCTATGGACCCGAATAGGCTTTTGGATTTCGGAGGGGTTTCTTTAAAATTATATGCGGTTTCGAGCTGTTTTCGAGTTGAAATATATTTTTTATGACTGTTACCTATATAATGGCACCATAAAATCATGATTTTGATAAATATTACCGATGAAATATCGGCCGAAAAGACATGCTGTCATGGTACGGACTGCCCTGCGGCTGATGTGGGGTCCCTAATGCCAGCGTATGGTAATAATGGGGTGACGAAGGGTTATTGGAGACTCTTAGAGCCCCATCAGCATTCAGCATAGGGTCATCAGAGGCCGGGAACGTCCATCAGGGGTCTGAGTAGGCCTGTCATAATTAGGGGCATACATGACACATCATGGCCCATGGGTCAATGTAGATCCATGGGGCCGTTGAAGGGCCATCATTGTTCAGCGTGGGCTCGCAATTACCTCTGATGGGCATATGCCGTGCCCCGATGGACTAACGCTGGCCCCTGATGAACCATCACCAGCCCCTGAGGCCTGATAGGTCTACAAAGCCCACTGCTGGGTCTAAATTGGTCACTGATATGCCCAAATGGGCCACTGAGAAACCCGTACAACATCCCCTGACTGCACCTGCTGGACCAGTGCCGTCCTCTCATGGGCCCACCACAGCTCTTGAATGACCTTTTCAAGTCCCTTGAAGTGCCTTTATTGGCCTAAATGGCCCCTGATTGGCTTATGTGGTCCCTATTGGTCCTATATGGCCCCCATGAGCCCTCAACGTCCCTAGACGGCCTTACATTATATGCCACTGGGCCCTGTTGGGTCAGCACCGGCCCCTGATAGGCTTGCACTGGACCCACCGGGCCTATACCGACCCATGAAGGGCCTATGTCGAGCCCTCATGGGCCTCCGATGACCACACGCCGGCATGTGTGGCCCCATCAGCAGTGGTCCGTCTATCCCATGTACTTACTAGTGATGTCAATTTCAGAAAACATATGTCCAATGTCCGTCCAATGTCCAATATTTACGTCGACTGTCCGTCCAAAAATGTCCAAGCCGGCCATTTGTCCAAAGATGTCCGACATCTACGCAATAGTTTACACTCAACACCCTTATCTAATTTGCTTTTAATGTATCGTTACCAGCTCAAGAGTGGTAATCATATCGAAAGCTGACCTTTCCAATAGCCAATCAATGTTAAACACGATAACTTTATAAAAATGTTGAGGGGTAGCAAGCGATTGTCCAAAGTTGTCCAAAGCCTGCTGTCAGTGTCCAACCGAATTCCGAATTGGACATTGGACAAAATCGGAATTCCGAAGATTCAAGTTCCGATTGACACCACTAGTACTTACGGTCTTTTTGGTCGATGTGACACCGGTAGTATATAGAAATGTTATGATTAAATGTCGTTATTACACAGTCAAAAGTCACAGAAAGAATATCCAAGCTCAAAAATGGCCTCAAACCCAACAAAAACTGGTATAAATCCCCTTCAAAAGCCGTAAGTCTATTAAACGCCATAGGGGAATAGCTGCAGTCCCCCGCAATTTCGTCACGAGCATCGGGCCAATCAGCGTTGAGTATTGCCGAACGCCGATTGGTCGATTTCCGCTAGCCTGTAAATGCTGCTTGCGGATATAGTTTTGAACAAAAGAGGGTCGCGGCTACTAATTATCGCTTGTCACCACTTTTTCGTCGGGAGCGTTCTACCTGGTTTATATAGCCTTGACCTATATGCACTATCCAAGTCTACCTTAAGCTCATGTGTGAATAAATTATCCCGAGCCGTTCGCTGTATGTGGATGTTGAATGGTTCCTGTAGCTTTTCGTCGTGCTCCATCGAAGTCTATTGTAACACATCATGTGCTCTCAAGTCTCAACAAAAATCATTTCAGCCCATAACCCAATCGAACTACAAGATAATGTCATTTGACGGCTTTGCTTTCAGGAAAGAAGAACTACTATATCGTCAAATGGGTGTAAAGAACTGAGGACAATACTAAGAAGAGTCACCGCTCGTGTATCGGATAACGCCACGGTGTTTCGGATTATCGTGACACGGAGGGCAGTTTGTTGATCTCGACATGAAACGTCTGTCCTTATAAACATGAAATGCTCCGGGCAATGCGTCATTACTGTTGTTATCAACATACAGTTTGTTTTGTACGTGCATGTGCTATGAACTTTCTGAAATACAATCGGTGATATTTAGCGTTTTGTTTTCTATGAGTTTATTCACGAATGTTGCGGTACAGACAGTCACGCGAAAGTTTTTTTTTTACGTGTCCCAGTTATATAGCCTTGCGTTGTAATTTCGCCCCACCCGAGTTAAGGGTTTAAAATGAGTTGCAGTGTAAAGTTCGTTTTTTTTTTAGTTTGACCCCCACTGTAAATATCTTGTTGAACACGGCGCGATATCTGCTATAGTCTGGCGAACCTTTGAAAGAACTAGGGCGAATCTATTGCTAAGATTGTTTAGAACCTAAACCTGCTTAGAACCGGACCGATTGCTAAAGAACCTAAGAAAGAACCGATTGCTAAGGCACCTCGAAGCCCTCGAAGCACTTAACACGGCATGGGTCGTTGGAGGTAGCCTATCTGTGCTTAACTTTGACAGAAATTATCGAGCTGGCATATTGAAAGTTATCTATAGAGACATGGACACGTGCATCAATAACTGTTGCACTTTAAATCCGTTCTTTCTTATTATTGCCAGTTGCCAGACTATGTATAGGTGAATTACTTAGAAAACTGGCTGGTGCACATGAGTATTGAGTATGTAACAACGCGAGGAGCACTGCTCATATTTGGAAATCGCAACAACGAGCGTTGCCGCATATACACATGGAGGCATTTCCTTCATCGATACTCGGTGTGTGTGTGTGGGGGGGGGGATCACCTGGGCTACCAGCGTGGCAGCCCAGGGCGGCGGAGGTGTGCAGTTTTTCCATTGGTGAATATGTCGTGAGATATTTTAAGTATGTGTGCTTCCTTAGCGACTTTGCGGGCTGCGCAACAGAGTCCCACTTTGAAATGTCTGTATTACCTGGAGTAGGTACAGGCCACTTTTCTGTGTGAAGTATTGAACATCAGGAGGTGCTGCGACAGAGCACACTCACACCCTAGTTCTCGGCTTTTGATGAACTTGAACCTGCACCACCGACTGATAAATCCACCGACCACCGGGGATCAAAACGAGGCCCGGTGCGTGCCGGCTCGGGTTTATGAGCTCCCTCACCCAGTCGCGGTCGAGGAGCCGCCACATTCTGGCTCCGCCACCGGTCGCGGGCAGCGTTCCAGCGCCGCCGACCACACGCCGTGGACTGGCCGGCGGGGGACGGACCCGTCTCTGTCGGTCCGGCGGTGTGCCGTCCACATGGTGCGTCTCCAGTCCACAGTGGAGCGTCCACAGGGTGCGTCCACAGTCCACAGTGGAGCGTCCACAGGGTGCGTCTCCAGTTCACAGTGGAGCCGTCCACATGGTGCGTCTCTAGTCCACAGTGGAGCCGTCCACAGGGTGCGTCTCCAGTCCACAGGGTGTGTCACCAGTCCACAGGGTGCGTCTCCAGTCCACAGGGTGCGTCTCCAGTTCACAGTGGAGCCGTCCACAGGGTGCGTCTCCAGTCCACAGGGTGCGTCTCCAGTCCACAGGGGACGTCTCCAGTCCACAGGGTGCGTCTCCAGTCCACAGTGGAGCCAGCCAGGAAGCCGAGCCGGTCAGGCCACGGACAAAGACGGTGACGAATCGTGAGCTGCCTTTCCGCTCCACCGATAGCGCTGCTCCGAACCGCCGCGTCCGACACAGGAAGGGTGACCGCGCCGCTGCAGCTGCGGCCGGCAGGAAGGACGTCAGATAGGCGGGCTAGCACCGCCGAGTCCCAGAGCCGCAGGCAGGATGATGATGAAACTGACGCCGGCGCGGGAAGGGGTCACGGGACGGAACAGCTATCTGGTCGGCGCAGTAGAAACTGTTGACGCGGTTGGGTCTGGGTCAGGTCACTGGGTCGGTTCGGTGGGTCTGGTTCGTGTCTCGTCTCAGCCCCCTCCCCTGAGGTCAGGTGACTGTGGGGGACGGTGGACCTGAGTCTGGCACTGGATCACGGGGCAACCCGGCAATGCCCCCCCCCCCCTCCCAGGTCGTCTTATAGTCCTAAAGTGTGACTATAAGATTGTTCTTCACAGAAAAGTGCAAATAAAAATTATTCATGCACGAAAACGATGAAATTAAATCATTAGACTTCTTACTTCTCAGGTACTTTAGAACGGTTTAGCAAAAAAAAACATTTTTCTTAAAAAAAAACATGCGTCCTGGCCCCATGCTTGGCCCATGAGCTCAGTGTGGCCATCAGCACGAAAGAAAACAAAGGTAGCTCCTGTACATTTTTGCCATTTATATGCTGGAATAAATCTGAACCATTTTAAAGACAGAGGCCAAAACCAGTATATCCCGTATCAAATAGCCCCACCTTACGGTAGGTATGTGAATTTGTCCTGCAGAGCGATATACGATAGCCGCTGGCTCCCTCCGTTGCAGATGCACGGCCTTGTTTGTGACTGCCCTGCAGCTGCTAACTAGTGACATGCACTGCGGCGGTGTCGGCCGTGACGTTCCACGAGCCAACGCTGCAGTTGTTGACTTTCAAACGACCACACGCCTTACACTGGCCAATGGCAGCGCAGGGATTTTGCAACGTGTCAGTCGCTCCTCGGACTAAGTTGGTTTTAGTCTGCTCGGACCAAGTCTGCTCACTGCTGAGCCTCGCCGGCCGCCGCTTCTGAAGTCTGCAGTTGCACCCTCAGGCCGGTGTGTTTGGGGGGGGGGAGGGGGAGGAGCTGACGTGGCAGACGTCTGCGGGCGGCTGCCCGCGCGGGGACTCCCCCCAGATACCCGGTCCTTTTTGTTAGCGTCAGAGGCCGGCGTGACTGTCCCTCGGGGAGGCGTCGCTCCCCGCTCACGGCACAGGCAGCTCGTTGGCGGGGTGTCGTCAGACGTGGAGTCACAGAGTCCGAGAGTCACGGAGTCCCTGAGTCTTGGAGTCCCTGAGTCACGGAGTGCGAGGACCTCCTGACGACGCTACCCTTCAGCGTCAAGGCGTCACAAACCAGTGTAAACTGAATGTGGTTTCAGAAATACAGATACAGATATATGTTCAGAGTGGTGAATCGTCTCGGCACTGGACAGTGGATAATATAGCACACAGCAGACATGTGCAATTGCATGGATCCGAGTGATGGATCTATGATCTCAGCGGATCTCGAAGCAAACTCAGCAGGTTAGGATCTATGATTCCACCAGATTCGGCGTGAAAAATTATCTTGGATAAAAATTATCCCAATAAAACTATATAGCTGGTGTCAAAACAACGTTTTTACACATTAATTATGTCCCAGCTGAATAACAACATATACAACTACATATATCTTGGATCTATTATCTCATAGAATCTGACGATAAACCAAGAACATAAATTTATGATCTGAGTGGATCCTGCTATGCAATTACATTTGCAGCCATATTTCCAAGTGTTTATACGTCAATAAGTGCCACAAAACTATAAATTACGACGTGCAATCTCATAAAATCACTAAAACAGAACGTTTGTGAGTTGGAACATGTGATTTTGGGGGGATTTGTGTGTTGACAAAAATAAATGAGGATCTATGATCTCACTGGTTCTCAAGCAAAAAATAAGACTCGGATCTATGATCCGCACGGATATCTCGATAAATTAAACACTGCTGGATCTATGATCCCGTCGGCCGTCGGATCCGAGATCAGGATCCGTGGGGTCAGATCCCAGATCCATTTTCTCGGATCTATGCACAGTGCACATGTCTGGTACACAGTCTCACCAGCCTGTCCAGGGTCCACCGCGCCTGTGCACCGGCCAGTCCCGGCCCGGGCCGATGGTTGTCGTGCCAGCCCCTCAGGCCTACGGTCCGACGTGTCCGAGTGGTTATGGCGACGACCATACGTATGATGTCAGCTATCGAGTAACACGCGGTAGTGGCGGCTGGCAGCGTGCCATAGACCAGGGTCCCGGTCTCAGCGGTCAGTGGGGCTCAGACTGGTATAGGGTCCGCCCTGATGGGGGGAGGGACAGGGGGGCTGCTGCACGATGCAACGGTCACCGTCGGCGATATATCTGAGCCGCCGAAACCAGGAGAGCGACATGGCTGGGTCGTCTCTTTAGTCCGCTGTCGAGAAACATCACATGAGAGAGACGTCCATTAGACCTCTGTCGGTTCTGCGGTGTGTTTATGGTTTCTTGGTGTGTTTATGGTCATTCTTGTTATTACTGTATGTCATGTTATTCTCAGCAGTTTGGGAATTACCATATCCTAGCAGACATGAGATCAGTGCTGAGTAGGGAGTCATAGCTATTTATACGATAGAGGACGGGGCGGCGGTGCCAGTTGGAGAAGAATTCGAAACAGGCTGCACGTCGGACATCAGGATCTATCTATCTAGGATCTATACCGTTACGAATAACGATTTGAGTATGCACATTGCACGGGCTGCAGGCTGCTAAGGGTACGATGCGGGGATGTTTCTGTTGTTCATTAGAGACAGTTGTGAGTGCGCGATCCACACATTGTTCAGGACCTATATACTGACTGTTATTTGTCGTTGTCGGACGAAAACAAAAAAAAAAAGATGAAGTCCAAGTCTCGGGGCTGATATTTCGGAATATTTTCCCGAAAAAAAAACAATCTAAGAAAGGAGGCAGCGTGTGATAATTCAATTTTCGGTCAAATTAGGTAAACATAGTCTCCAACGAAACACTATTATAACGCTAAATACCAGAACGGCAGAGATGTAAATGTAATTCAGATATGCAGCCCAACAAAAGCATTGCGAGAATATCAGTTTCACATCGGACAGCAAGATTTGAATGGCGTCTACGTCCTTCGCCATTATAAATACTCCGTGTCTGTCCGTTCTTATAGCACTGTGAATGGACGCCGCTGACCGCTGCAGGCCGATGATCCGAAAACTCCAAATAATCATCATCTTACCACCGTGTCACAAAGTGCACCGTTTCGTTGCCCCGCCCCACGCCGAGCACGCAAATCCCGTTGTCAATGCCAGAAAACTCACAGCCGAGGTGGTCCGATAACGCGGCGTTCAACAAAGTGATCTCAACCGGTGCTTGACAGCGCTGCATTTCAGTGCAATCAGTGGACGGATATTGACAGTAGCTTATGCATGGTGATGGGCTGTCCCGTCTGACTAATTCGAATAGGGTGTGGCTGTTGGTGCAATTTGCCCCGCGGCCCGCATCAGAACTGCCCCTGGTATATGCTGTACTTCGTCGCCTCATTTCATAATTTGTATTCGGTGTGGCAGTGCATGCAGGATTGATGTTGTAGATACTTTTTAGGTACAGCCCTCTGCAGACTGCGTGGTAGGTGTCGAAAAAAGAATATATTCTTTTTCGACAAAACCGAGAATAACGCGAATACTATGCTATCGGTCACTCGGAAATCGTAACAGCAAGATGCGCGAGACTCCGTAGCTTAGATTGGCATTATCATCGTATGCATTGTCCATCCAGTTTGGCAACAAAACCCAAAAGTTTATATTTGCCCCCAAAACGAACTTTTACATTTTGTTGCCACACAAGGCGTATGCTTTGCTTATTGATAGGCCCTATCGAAGGAGTGGAGCATGGCGCATCTATTTGCAGTGAGTTTCGACCGACTGATAACATGACTTTTGAATTATTATCAGTTTTGTCGGAAAAAGAATACCTACCACGCAGTCTGCTGAGGGCTGTACCTGTGGCGTTGTATCATTCTCACGGGTCCCTCTCTCCCCTCCTCTGCGCTGCCCGCCGCCCGCCGCCCGCTGTGCACCGCCCACCGCGGTGATTCGGGGCGGCTGGGGCGCGGGCGAGCGGCTCCGAGGCCCCGGTGAATGCCGACCGGGCGGCCGCCTCGGGCGCTCAGCGGAGCCGAGGTCGGGTCACCGGTCGGAGCGGTGGGGGGTCGGTCGCTGCCCCTCACCGAGAAGGTTGGACGCTCTGTCTCCTTTAGGTGTGGGCTGGCACTGACTCAGCGGCGGAATTATCCCAGATCCTTCCCTCCTCTAAGTATGAGCGTTGGCTAGCTGGCCCGCCTTACTCTCCTATAATCCTTTGCCCTCCCCAAAAGTCCCTCAGACTCGGGTTGTGTGCTAAGGGGAATAAGAGGGCTCGCATTTGCATTTTAAGTCACTGGTTTGATTTGTGGTATATGATCCCCAATACAGCGGAGGAGAGAGGACATTTTTCATTTGCTGGAGTTGAAGCGAGCAATGTGGGTTGGACGCAAGTCCCCCATGTGAGGAATCACTTTTAATTTCGGCGGTTCAAATACAGTCCACTACTAGTTTAGCCAGAAAACGCAACATAGTCCTCCGGGCCGGATGTAACTTTACCTGTGGTCCAATTGTCATTGCTATTGAACGTTGCAATTTACCTTGTTGCCTTAACATCCCTTTAATCATGGAAGAACTGTTAGCAACCAGAACCAGGCATCGCACTAAAGCCACTAAGCTTTGCAATGAGATCAAAGCCATCCGACAGGAAGATCTCAGCAAAATTGACCAGGATCAGCTCGCTTTGAAACTTCACCACGGTGACAGACTGCTGAAGGAAATGATGGCTGTTCAGCCTCAGTTGGACAAAGCGGGACAGACTGACGGAACGAGCCATGTCCAGGCACTAGAAGATGAAATCTTCCTTGGCTCGCGCGTCCTCTCCCGTGTCGAGAAAGTTGATGAGGCTAAGGCTAGGCCTGAACCGAAAGGCTTGGTGGGGAGCGCCGATATGAAGTCCTCTCTGTCGGTCAAAATCCCAGTTTTTAGCGGCGACCTGATGAAATGGTCGGAATTTTGGGAGCTTTTCGCCATCGCTGTCCACGACAACCCCGGATACGCCGACGTTCAAAGGTTCGTCGTATTAAAATCGCATCTGACCGGTATTGCCCTCCGAGCCATCCAAGGCATCCCTGTATCCGAAGACGGCTATGCTGAAGCTGTGGCCGCTCTGAGGGACAGGTTCGACCAGGACGATGTCCGCCGAGAGACGCTCATGAAAGAGCTGCTGAACCTGCCGGCAGTCCGGTCAAACGACCTGAGGGCGCTCAGATCCCTGGTCGACCACCTGGCCGCTCACACAAGGGCGTTGAACTGTCTCGGGGGTCTCTACTGAGAGCTTTTCTAGCCTGCTCCTCCCGATCGCCAAAGAAAAACTCCCAGAGAGCTGGCGTGTGGAATGGGCCAGAACGGGTGGCTCAGATTTTCCGAGGTTTCTGAAGTTCCTGCAGGACGAAATTCGAATTCAGGAATCGGCCAAGGGTGCAGCGACCTCGGATGACACCCAAAAAGCCCAGACACACGTGCCTTCGGTATCCAGCAGCCTGAATGCACGACAAGTCTCAGGGAAGGACAGATATGCCCCCACGGCGGCCACGTGCCCTGTCTGCAGTCAGACGGGTCACCAAATCCGACAATGTGAGGAATTTCGGAAGATGACCTCGGAAACAAGATGGGAGGCCGTCAAAGCCGTCAATGCCTGCTTCCGATGTCTCGGAATCGGTCATCAGGCCCGGACTTGTCGGGCGGAGCCCTGCGGAGAGTGTGGTAGAAATCACCACTCACTGCTGCACTACGCGCCTCGATCGGTCGCTCCGCCTGGCTTGTCGGCCGCGGCAGCGTCGTTCTCACCTTCGAGCGCCTCTGATCATGGGGCGAGCCCCGGAATCGGACCTGGCACGAGTCCCATTCCTGAGAGTCAGCACCGCTACCAAGCCCTCGGAGAACGTGGCGGACGCCACTTCTTTCAAACAGCCCTGGTTGAGGCTGAGGGTCCCAACGGTAGCCGTCTGACACGCGTTTTGTTGGACGGTGGGTCTGACTCGTCCTACATTCGCAGCTCCCTGGTGGAGGAGCTGGGACTACCGGTCATTGGCACGGGCACCTTTTCATGTATCGGCTTCCAGGAAAAGGTGGAAGAGCCCCGCCAGTACGACCGGGTCAGAGTCAATTTGCGGAGTCGGTTCGGAGACAGCCTGGTGAGCCTTGGTCTCTGGAAGACGGACAGAGTGTGCGCGTCCCTCCCCGCACACTCTCCACCCAAGCTACCCGCTGAGGTATCGGAGAAGATGGCCGATGACTACCAAGGAGGAAACATCGACATACTGATCGGCATCGACCACCTGTACGGCATTGTGCGGTGGGATCAGGTGGATTTGGGCGAAGGCTTGAGAGCCTTAGACACGGTCTTCGGCTTTGTCCTGCACGGTCGAGGAGAGAGCGGATGCATTCCAACCGTCCATCGAGCCAACCACCAGCGTCGTGAGGAAGAGCTGCGGGATCGCGGCCAGCTCGAAGTCCCAGAAGCAGAGTCCAGTGACCCAGTCTCTGACCCATGTCCAGCCTCCGCGGGGAAGGAGGTCAAATGTGACCACAAACACCCAGTGGGCCGTCAGGACACGGCTGCTGCTCATTCTGAACGGACGACTGGGAGACGGAAAGAGGAAGGAGTTCGCCAGTATCATGGGCAGAGCACGAACATGCTGGCAGGAACAATGGTCGAGCAATGTGAAGATCGACCAAAAGAGACCTGGGATCGTACACACACACCAGCCTCCCATCAGACCTCAGACCCTGACCTCCTCAAAGAGGCAGAACATGCTGTTTTCCACCCCCATCAGCGAGTGTTCGAGAGGGATAAACCTCAAAACGGTTTTGATGGTTCGACTGGGGCTGGCGTGGGGAAACCCGGCACCGGCACAGGCACGCATGGCTGGAAAGTCTGCTGCCAAAAGAACCTCGCCTGGGAGTGGGACGCCCGTCATTCGTGTCTGTGTCGTAGGCTTACAGGCCCAGACATCCCAACTGATCATGTGTCTCCACCATCAGGAGATGACGGATCTGACACTGCAGCTCGACGTCCAGGAAGCAGCTGCCCCCCGGATGGGGGAGCACGTCGCCGGAACCGGAAACGCAAGCGACCGGATGCCAGTCGTCCCCGTGTCCGTTTCCGACACCCACCTGCTGCAAAGCGACGACCTCGCAGTCGCTTGCAGAGCACCACTCGTCCCCAAGGAGGATGGCGACGGCATCTCCAACCGGGCCAGGGGAGACGTGACTTTGAGTCCGCTCCACGGCAACATCGGCAACGACCTGACACTCTGGTGGCTGAACGCCAGAGGCCGGGACATCTCCCAGAGCGAGACATTTCCAGAGTGGCTCAGTGTTAGTGGCGTGAGGTTACCCGCGGCGTGCCTCCTAAGCGGGCAATGGTGAACATTGTGAGGCAAAGTGCCAAGTGGCAATTGTGTTTGATTGGTGCCTTTTGCGCCTGGAACCTTGCGGTGTCCAGTTGATGCGGGCATGGCCCCACCTGTATTGCGAGTCGCCCATACGAGTTGTTTTGTCAAGTGTTGTTGATTTTGTTTCGTTTGTTAAAATTTGTTAATTTTAAGGTGGGGAGAATGTGGCGTTGTATCATTCTCACGGGTCCCTCTCGCAGTCCCTCTCTCCCCTCCTCTGCGCTGCCCGCCGCCCGCCGCCCGCTGTGCACCGCCCACCGCGGTGATTCGGGGCGGCTGGGGCGCGGGCGAGCGGCTCCGAGGCGCCGGTGAATGCCGACCGGGCGGCCGCCTCGGGCGCTCAGCGGAGCCGAGGTCGGGTCACCGGTCGGAGCGGTGGGGGGTCGGTCGCTGCCCCTCACCGAGAAGGTTGGACGCTCTGTCTCCTTTAGGTGTGGGCTGGCACTGACTCAGCGGCGGAATTATCCCAGATCCTTCCCTCCTCTAAGTATGAGCGTTGGCTAGCTGGCCCGCCTTACTCTCCTATAATCCTTTGCCCTCCCCAAAAGTCCCTCAGACTCGGGTTGTGTGCTAAGGGGAATAAGAGGGCTCGCATTTGCATTTTAAGTCACTGGTTTGATTTGTGGTATATGATCCCCAATACAGCGGAGGAGAGAGGACATTTTTCATTTGCTGGAGTTGAAGCGAGCAATGTGGGTTGGACGCAAGTCCCCCATGTGAGGAATCACTTTTAATTTCGGCGGTTCAAATACAGTCCACTACTAGTTTAGCCAGAAAACGCAACAGTACCTATAGCTACATATCTTCATGTAAGATGTCGGGCTTTTCACTGTTGAAATGTGACGGCGGCAGCGATGGTGTTCACACAGCTGTTCTTGGAGTCTTGCTGGACCTCCCCCGACCCCCGTACCCCGCCCCTTCCCAATATCCCCGGTCTAGGTATCTGGGGCCCCACCGGTGGACTTGTGTTGATATCATAGGAGAGTCATAGCTCTTATCCTAGCCCAGTATTTGTGGTCTGGGGATTGAAATACACGCAGTCCCTACGAGTTACAAAATCTGGTGTGTAGTGCGTCTCGAGGGCATATGATCGGAACGGAATGATCGTGTTCAGAATTGTTAGCATGATCATAAACATTTTACCTATATTTGCATCATATTCTAATGCCTGAACAATGGAAAGCTATGTATCAAATCCTATGCATCAATGGTGACGTTCGAACAAAATATACATTTTGAATTGTGAAATGCATGTATTTCTTTGAATCTAAGATAAAAGTAACAAATATATGCATCACAATAATAAATATAATAAATATATATTTTGATATGTGCTGATGATCAAAATGTAGATACACAAGCTATATAGGTAGGTACAGCCTTTATATGTACACACATATATACAGAAGTATTTACAGATCACAGCAGCAACTACCATACGGGGTAATAAAATGAACAAGAGCACGAATAGCAATATTTATAGCCTATGCATGTGTGCACACAAAACACATCAATACAAATGCGACACATTGCGATAGATAAACAAACACATGTCGAACCATCAGAGAAGCTTTCCCTGCCATCACAGTGAATGTCCACATTCCGTGAGAAGTCCCCTGCCCCCTCTTAACATACACACTGCACACATTGTCTCCGGGCAGAGTCAAGTACACCTGGTCCGGTCTATTACATAGATAATTAAAAGCAGAAAAGCACGTAAGCATGTACATATGTACATACAATACACATCAATGAAAGCCCACTCTCCACACATTGCACATACGAGGCACACAAACACTTCAGAGAGGCTTTCCCTGCCTTCACAGCGAATGTGAGAAGTCTAGTCCCACCCCGTCCACACACTGTATGTACGGTACGTACATACACACTGTCTCCGGGCAGAGTCGAGCATACCTATCCGGGTCTCGTGGGTGTTCATTGTTCGTCAGGCACTAGAGTCGGGTAGTCTCACCATCCGGACTGATGAAGCTCAGGTTAATCTGACCGTCCCTATTGGAGACTGGGCTATCCTGGCCGTCCAAATTGGTGGAGTTAATATTTCTGTTGCTGCATTGGCCACACACTCTTAGACACCGTAGTGCCCTTCCTAGCACATTTCGGATCCTGCTCATCTTCAAGCAGGCCACTCTCTCTTCCTTTCCTCCCTCTGTCTTCCTCCTCCCCCTCACCGTCCTTGTCCTCCTTGTATTCCTCCTCTCCCTCCCTCACATTCCTTGACCTTTTCCTCTTCCTCTTCCCCCTCGCTGTCCGTGTCCCAGCCATGCTCGGCGAACCAGTCGGGCTCCCTGCAGCGCGCCGGCAGCGACTCCCACCGGAAGGTGTCGAGGAACCGCTCCGACCAGAGGCGGCCCTCCACCGCCGCCGGGTACAGCAGGCAGCACAAGCACACCGGGTCAACTTTTCCTTCACGCCATCCCGTTGGGTAGGGGTCGTCGACTCTGCGCTTCCAGCAGCACCAGAGCATCTGCTGCGCGTCCATAGGGAGGTTCAGCAGGTGGCGCATCAGCGGCGCCTGGCTCGAGCTCAGCAGGCCAGCCAGCAGCAGCTGGATGGCGCGCGGCAGCGTTACTCGTAGGTCTAACACTGCTAACCTTTTATTGAATATTACTGCCATTTTTCCTATTTTACGCAACTTTTCCCACAGGTTGATCTCAGGAGAAAAGTAGCATGGCAGAGCACCCTGCTCCGCACACTCCTGAAGAAAGTCAATGACGGCCATCATTGACTCCAGCATCCCGTCCCAGGTCCAGAGCTCTGGCGCACGTCGCTCGCAGACCCACATCATCGCCATCTTCAGCTCGTAGCTGCACAGGGGTTCCAGGTCGTTTAAGTAGTACCGTTTAGCTCCCCCCACTACAGCGCAGTGTTTGAGCAGGACCAGACAGATCCGCTGGGGCTTGGTCATGGAGCGGATCACCTTCGACTCGAGACGTGAAAATGACATACGAAACTCTTTATCCTTTTCAACCAGGTAGATTGGCATCTCACTGAGCTTCTTCACCAAAGCCTTGTTCGGCTGTCCCGACGGTCGCTCTCGGTTCACGAACTCGTCACTGACCCTCCCGGGGTACTGGAGACAGGGGACGAGGTCAATGCTGTCACCATTTAGGGTTACTCCAATGTTCGGCCCGTCACACTTGATCGTGGTTTTCTCCACATGTCCTTTCAAAGCAGCGGGTATATGTAATTTACATTGATAAAATGGTAATTCACGTCTGACAGAGGTGTCACCCTCCCGCTGGAGAGCCTGAGTGATCTTCACAAAGCCCGGCTTATCTGTGTCTTCCTCTACATGGAGGGTGAAAGTATTGCCGGAGCTGTCTGCTCCTGTGCTGCCTGTTCCATGGGATTTATTTTCCACGGTGGCGGAACCGTTCTGTTTTGTTTCGGAGCCAACCGCCTCTCTGTCGGAGGACTCACTGAAACGTGACGTCTTCTCTGAAGAGTTAGAACTGCCAGAGTCCCTCAGCGGTCCTGTATGCCATTTCACTGGTCCGGTTAGAATCATGAAGTCAATGTCAGATGCATTCTCGAATGTACGAGCAGGTGGTGCGTTATCGCTTGATTCTCCTTCCATTCTCACAATCCATTCAGGTATCCCCTCAATCCAATGAGGCATAACAAAGCCGTCCTCACTCACCCACTCAAACGCTTGAATTGTTTGAGTAAAGTGTAAGTCATACTTGGTGACATGCACCTCAGTACCTTCACTCACGCTTCCCGAAACAAATATATCCCGGATCACGAGTTTGCTTCCATTTGCCTTCCCATTCTCCTTTCCGCAGTTTGACAGTTGTTCTTTTCCGATTCTTTTTTCTTCACATGGTGGGTCGAATCTAAAGTCACGTAACACGTCTTCAAATTCCTGCTGGTAATCATGCGCCCGATGTCTGCTGTGTGACTCGGAGAGGACTTGCTCCCTCCATCGTAACACTCGTCCTAAGGCTGAGGCCATTTCGGCCAGTGACCGAGGAGTGTCCATTGATCTCCGGATTCCCTCCATCTCAGAAGCAGTCGCGCAGCTCTTTTTAAGTTCCTCTCCGGTGGTCTGGGGTTTTTCGTCTTTCGTGCTGTTATCAGGTGAGTAATCCGTGACCTTCTCATTCATAACACTTTTCCTAATACCTGAGACACCTAGCGTCGTGAGCCCCAATTGGTGACTAATTTCTATTTCATGATCGGGGTGTGCCTTGATGATATTGTTTATACCGACTTTCCCTTGAATCAGCAATAAAAGGCAGAATAATTTCTCAGCCTTGGTGACAAACGGGCTTGTATAGACACACATACCACCGTAAATCCTTCTTCTAAGACCTCGCAGCCAACTCTTGGTATCTTGAGACAGCTGATCCTCTGGTTGATCTTGGTCATCGGTTTGAGCCGGCCGTCCAGTTGGACTTTCGTTGCAGTCCATACGAACACGCTCTACCTCCATTCTTCGGACAGCAGTTCTGGCGGCATCGACGGATCTGTAGAAAAAAACTTTGTTTTTTAATTGTTGTTCGATATCCCAATAGGCATCTCTCCGTCTGTAGATTTTCTGCGCCACCAGCTCGAGCCGCAGTTCTTCCTTGTCCACGGTGTCCTCGCCAGTGCACGTGTTGCACTCGGCCTGCCCCGGCTCACCTCCGTTCAGCAGGTCCCGGTACAGTGCCAGAACACACGCCTCTTCACTCGGCAGCACACCTCCGCCCAGCACACTCCTGTATGTTTCTCTGGTGCTTACCTCCTCAAAGGGTCTCCACTCGTCAAGTTTCGGGTAGGCTTTGGAGCGCGCCAGCGCTGCCCGCGCGGCCGCCATCTCAGCAGGATCATCGTCCGGTGCTTCCAACACCCGCGTCAGAGCCGCTATACGCTCATCGAGACCGTCAATTAGCGCCTCACGATACAGGGAATAAACCTCCAATATGGACTCATCGCCCCTGGGTCTGACTATCTGTGGTACCGCCCGCAGTGCAGCAACCAGCGCCTTAGCCGGACTGGGTTTCTGGTCACCACCCGGTGAGACATCCATGGCGGCGTCCACCGCGGCAGCCGGCACTTCTCCGCTCAAATCCGTCTGACGGGACCGCGGCAGCCTCGTCATGGCCAGAACCTTGGCGATGTTCTTATATTCTTCCCATCTTCTCTCTAACTCTTTCTGTAGTCTCTCTAATTCTATCTCCGAAGGCTTCCACGGATCACTCTGCGTATTTTCCATGGCCAAGGTGATACCCTCGTTGACCGTCTGTACAGATACGTCCCCTGACTGAACAGACACCCGTCTGTAGAGCGGTGTCCAGACTGGTGCCTCAACAGCTGTAGTAACAGTCGGCCTCCGTGCTGCAATCAGGACATTGTCTCACTTCATGTCCAATCTTCAGACAGTACTTTTAGAATCACATCACTACTTGAAGACTCAGTCAGCGCCTCCGAACTTGAGTTATGATGCACTCGCTGGCCACAACCTATACAGTCTGGAGTCAGTGCCTCAATCTCCAGTCTCTGGTATTAAGGACCTCCAGTCTCCAGTAAGTACTTCCGATGTTAAGTAAGTACCTTCAGTCTCTAGCAACTAGCTCCAGTCTCCAGTAGGTTCCTCCAGTCTTCAGAAAGAACCTCAGTTATGCAGTATGTGCCTCCAGTCTCCAGTACGTACCTCCATCACGAAATATATAGCTTCCAGTCTCCGCACTCTCCAGTAAGACCCTCCAGTCTCCAGTAAGAGCCTCCACTCTCCACTCTTCAGTAGGTAAGTACCTCCAATCTCAGCTCCAGTCTCGTCACTACTAGTTCAGTCTCCTCGCTGGAGTCGAGGAGAGAACACGTCCTCTCCCCGTGGGTCCGCTCACACCACTGAAGGCACAGCCGCGGGAGGTCTATGGCCTTGGGCGCGCCGGCTCCGACTCACATGGCGGCGCGCTGCGCTGTTATTGCAAACACTGTATTTGTGTATTTCTCGGGCCAGTCCCTGCAGTCGTTCTTCTTAGCTCGATTCGGGGTGGTGGACCGACTGTCACTGGCGGATCCAGCTCAGATTTTTGGGAGGGGCAAACAATAACAATTTATCAGTTCTTCAATTTATTTCAATTTAAATTTCAATTTATTTTGTTCAATTTATTTCAATTTCAATTTATCGTGCGCCGTCCATAGGCGTTATGCTAAAATTATGCCGTTTGGGAGGGGCAATTGACCTATTTGCCCTCCCCTGGATCAGCCACTGCCGACTGTAACACACCACCATTGCGATTTTTACGGCCACTCCTCTCCTCATCAGCTCGGTCCAATATTATTGCATGTCGTAGAAAAAAAAACTTGGCAGCAATGAATTACGTTTAGCTGCCTGCGTCAGTCGTAGTTTATGCCCATTTATGAAGTCGGCGACATTGCTCGGCCGGAACATACGTCACAAACCTACGTCATAGCCCGCGGGACCAATGGGGACCAGAGGACCATTTTTTTCCGGTATTGTCGGGGAAGGGAGACGGCTAAACGTTGATAAACTATAGATGAGAGAACAACAAGTATGGTTACGGAGCGAGCGAAGCGAGCGGAGTCTTACGTAGAATAACGGAAATTTCTGAGTATGAGCGGCCGGCCGGCCGTGCGGACGCTTTTGCGAGGCTTATATCTCAGCAACCACTTGACCGATTTACATGCGGTAATTTTTGTAGGGTAGCTTCATTCCTTCTACCAAGTATTAGACTATCCTCGATGCATGTGGGTGACCCCTTATGCACGTGCCACGTGCAAAACGAAGAGGTGCCAGTTTAGTAATTGTTGCAATATCTCGGTAACTACTTGGCCGATTGCGCTGAAAGTTGGCATGTAGGTAGGCACCTACTAGGTACTGCATATCCATGTGCCAGAGTTGGGGTGCTGCTGCACGTGCGCACGTGCAGGGGTCGTTTCCAGATCTCGAGAACGGCTGGACCGATGCCGCTCAAATTTGGTACACGGTTAGGGACCAGTTAGTAGGGTGCCGTGCACAAGTCAGTTGGGACCCATTTTGCACGTGCGCACGTGCAGGGTGCCGCTTCCAGATCTCGAGAACGGCTGGGCCGATTGTGCTCAAATTTGGCACATCGCTAGAGACCGGTCAGTAGGGTGCCGTGCACAATAGGGTTGTTCAAAAAAACTGAATTTTGGAAAAGTATATGGGCTCATGGTTCATGTGGTGCGATATTCTTTTCTGAGACCAATGATGCCCTTTTTTCTGAAAAGTATTAACTGTTAGGGGCTCCTCAAACGGCTTAAATGGGACCATGTTACGCCCGCCGACCGGCCTGTGTCAATAAGGGCGAGAACTCGACGCCGCGCGCCGGCGGCAGCGCCTTATCGGCACCGCGCGCCACGACATCTGCCGGGCGGCCGGCTGGGCGGTGGGAAGTTACAAGCGCGTGGTCTTATTGCACACGATCGGGGTGAGCCAACCCATGTTTTCGGGGCGGAAAGTTTCAGTGCAGCATCGGTGCGTCTGCCACGGTGGTCTGTGTCGATGGTATAGAAAATAACTCAAGCAGAGCTCAGAAAATACTGAATGATTCCGGGTAGTTGCCTCGAAACAATCCGTTTTAAGAATACAGCTGCCTTCTTAACGTACCGTATCACTTGTTAATTCTTCAAAAAGCAAACTCTGAGCAATAACACACCTCTGTGCATTGCTGTTGACAATTTACGTTAGTTTTTGACGGTGGCTCGCACCCCCAATATGCTGCCGCGCAACTTTATTCCAACGGCGAAACGGCAACTTCGCGAGAATCGAAAATTCACGATATACGTACAGCAGGGGCTGGCAATGCAGTATGCACAAGGACAGAATATGGAGGATACCCGACAGTCATCGGCCCAAGTTTGGGGGTGGCTTTGACGAGCATAGGCGTCACCAATGTCATTATTCAGATACGTTGATGTCAGATGCTGGGGCAACAGAATCGACGTCAAGTTTAACTTAGATTAGCGGGTCGAAAGGAAACATAACATGTCTGGGAGTGACAGGGTGGCCACCCTGACAGTGGGACGAAGTGAGACATGAGTAGAGACATTAGCCGGAGTACCTACTCATATAAATCAAGCGCCGTTTATCCAATCCTTCGAGCATAAGCGACGCCGGCAGTCCGGCCAGGGCGGCCGTGCCCACCGATGCCGATCAAGACCCGAATCCAGACCCGGCATAGAACACAGCTCTGCCCTGACGTGACACATTACCCCGGTGTGTCACTCATGACGGATAGACCAATGCAGGAGCCTTGCCAGCTCCTGTTGTACCTACTTCGTTAAATTTTCGATTCTCGCTAAGTTGCCGTTTCGTCGTTGGAATAGAGTTACGCGGCAGCATATTGGGGCTGCGAGCCACCGTCCAAAAGCAACTTAAATTGTCAACAGCAATGCAAAGAAGTCTGTTATTGCTCAGAGCTTGCTTTTTGAAGAATTAACAAGTGATACAGTACGTTAAGAAGGCAGCTGTATTCTTGAAACGGATTGTTTCGAGGCAACTACCCGGAATCATTCAGTATTTTCTGAGGTCTGCTTGAGTTGTTTTCTATACCATCGACACAGACCACCGTGGCAGACGCACCGATGCTGCACTGAAACTTTCCGCCCCGAAAACATGGGATAGCTCACCCCGATCGTGTGCAATAAGACCACGCACTTATAACTTCCCACCGCTCAGCCGGCCGCCCGGCAGATGTGGCGCGCGGTGCCGATAAGGCGCTGCCGCCGCCGTGCGGCATCGAATTCTCGCCCTTATTGACACCGGCCGGTCGGCGGGCGTAGCATGGTCCTCTTTAAGCCGTTTGAGCAGCGCCTAGCAGTAATACTTTTCGGAAAAAAGGGTATCATTGGACTCAGAAAAGAATACCGCACCACATGAGCCATGAGCCCATATACTTTTCCAAAATTCGGTTTTTTTGAACAACCCTAGTGCACAAGTCAGTTCGGAGGTACCCCCTCGAAATTTCGCACGTGCAAGACTCACCCCCTCTCTCGCTCCGTTAGTCGCCCCAAAAGGCGCTATACTGGTTGTATGATATAAAACTTTATCGGAATTCACTGGGATTGTATTGCGTATGCAAGTCCAATCGCTGCAATGTGAGCTATACTTATAGGGTTATTCAAGGCTATTTATTGTAGTTGTCCACTGTCCAGTGACCAAGGCCAAACAATATTGGCCGAAATATTTGGACTTGCATACGCAATACAATCCCAGTGAATTCCGATAAAGTTTTATATCATACAAACATAAACCTGGGAAAAATATGACTCTAAAACAGAACAAGTATGGTTATGTGGGCTCTATTTGCGGCACGCCACTTTTCATAAACGATCACGTTTCCTAATGTAAACCGAAGCGCTAATCGGCCTGGTAGTGTCCTGTAGCGGCGTGCCGTGCAACAGTCTAACAAAATTCGTGTAACACTCAACACTACAGGGCCGACTGTTGTCTATAGCATTTAAATACCCTGTATGTACAGTTCACGGCACTGCCGGCATCGAATCACACTCAGACGGAGTCATCAGCTTTCTGTTCTAACGTGATCGCTAATTGAAAGCTATTCAAAAGCGGTAACAGGGATCTAGTTGCACGATTAGATCCCTGTGGCGACAACCTATGATGTTAGCACGTAACACGCGATAGTGGCGGTTGGCAGCGTGCCAAGGACCAGGGTCCCGGCCTCAGCGGTCAGCGGGGCTCGGACTGGTATCGGGTCCGACCTGATGGGGGGGGGACAGGGGGGTGCTGCACGCTGCAACGGTCGCCGTCGGCGGTATATCTGAGCCACCGAGGCCAGGAGAGCGACATGGGTGGGTCGTCTCTTCAGTCCGCTGTCGAGAAATATCACCCGACAGAGGCGTCCATTAGACCTCTGTCGGTTCTGTGGTGTGTTGTATGGTCATTCTTGTTATTACCGTACGTCATGTTATTCTATACGCGGTTTGGGAATTACCATATCCTAGCAGACATTAGATCAGTGCTGAGTGGGGAGTCATAGCTATACGATAGAGGACGGGGCGGCGGTGCAACTTTGAGAAGAATTCGAAACAGGCTGCACGTCGGACATCAGGATCTATCTAGCTAGGATCTATACCGTTACGAATAACGATTTGAGTATGCCTATGCACATTGCACGGGCTGCAAGCTGCTAAAGGTACGATGCGGGAATGTTTCTGTTGTTCATTAGAGACAGTTGTGAGTGCGCGATCCACACATTGTTCAGGACCTATATACTGACTGTCATTTGTCGTTGTCGGACGAAAACAAAAAAAGATGAAGTCCAAGTCTCGGGGCTGATATTTCGGAATATTTTCCCGAATTTCGGGAAAAAAACAATCGAAGGAAGCAGGCAGCGTGTGAGAATTCAATGTTCGGTCGGATTAAACATAATCTCCGATGAAGCACTTTTATAACGCTAAATACCAGAACGGCAGACATGTAAATGTAATTTAGAGATGTAGTCAAACAAAAGCATTGCGAGAATATCAGTTTCAAATCGGATTGCGAGATTAAAATAGTGTCTACGTCCTTTGCCATTATAAATACTCCGTGTCTGTCCGTTCTCATAGCACTGCGAATGGACGCCGCTGACCGCTGCAGTCCGGTGATCCGAAAACTCCAAATAATCATCATCTAACCACCGTGTCACAAAGTGCACCTTTTCGTGGCCCCGCCCCACGCCGAGCACGCAAATCCCGTTGTAAATGCCAGAAAACTCACAGCCGAGGTGGTCCGATAACGCGGCGTTCAACAAATAAGGTGACCTCAACCGGTGCTTGACAGCGCTGCATTTCAGTAAGTTATCAGTGGACGGATATTGACACTAGCTTATGTACCGTGATGGGCTGTTCCGTCTGACTAATTCGAACAGGGTGTGGCTGTTGGTGCAATTTGCCCCGCGGCCCGCACCAGAACTGCCCCTGGTATACACTATACAGGGTTGGGCAGATAAATTGGGACAAATTTCAACTTCCTCTAAAACGACTATTTTTTGAGTGATAAAGATAATTTTTGAACATAAATATAGGCTAATATATACGTTTCCATGTTATGCAGGTTGTGTTGTAATTTTGAGTCGGCTGGTCACAGAACGTGGGCTTAAGCAAGCCACTATCAACTTAGTCCGCGCGCACATGCGTGCCAATACTCTAATTATGCTCCATCAAATGGCTGAAAGTAGTGTGTATCGAACAGACGTAAACGGTAAACGTTGGAGGAAGAGATGATATTGACTCATCCTTACATGCCTATTGCATTGACACCGGCCGCTCCCCCGGTTTTCCAGGGGGGCTAAAAGGCAAAATTCAGTTTAATCAGAGGATCTTCGCGAAAACAGTGGCGCGAGCTTACAACGAAGGTAGCCTCGCCATGAGAATAGGATATACCAGCACCTCAAACAATGCACTCTTAAGCATTGATGCATATCAACCTGTCAACATAGATGTTGAATCAGCTGTGACGTTAAAAAGATTGTTTCCTCTTGAAGGGCTTGGAGAAGCGAGCAAGCACGTGCAGGTCTTTTTCGACGATGGTATCCCCATAACCGAACATATGAACAACCGCAAACACCATGTAACATCGCAACCAGCCCAGAAGACGTGATCTTAGTTCAAAAAAAAAAAAAACATGCAGCAGACATCGGTGATGGCATTCCACCCGGTGACTTCTGACGGTCACGTGGGGCCCCCTTATTTTACGGATTCGGGAGGGGGTTCGCCATTACAGGGTACCTAACCATTATTCCGGCAGTTCGAATCAACAAGATGAAAGAAGGCAACATCCTGCATGGAGTGATGCTCTTCGAGGAGTCAGCTCCCCGGCATACAGTAAAAAATTAAATGCAAAATCTCCTGAAACGGAGGATCCCGCAAACTGTACCCAAGGGAAAATGCCCCCTTCCTCAGTAAACCTCAGCCCACACAAGTTCTGGTTGCTGGGGCGTTTTTGCGGGTGAGTCTAACGAACGTACCCATGTGACTGTGGTGAGCCTCAGCAGTGCCAGTTGGCTACAATTACGAGCCATTTCAGACGGAAGATCTCGCCGCGCGTGCGGCCAGTCCAGGCACCGATAAGGACTGATGCAGGTGGACCACGGTGACCATATTTGGTGAAAATGTGTAAAATTGGTGTGACAATATGTGATCCAAATTTGAAATGCCTATGTTTACAAATTTCTAAGCTACGGCGTTCTAAATGCAAATATGTATTTTGTCCCAATTTATCTGCCCAACCCTGTAGGTATGCTGTGCTTCGTCGCTTCATTTCATAATTTGTATTCGGTGTAGTGCAGGATTGATGTTGTAGATACTTTTTAGGTTTAAGTTAAGCACCTTTGTGTAAGATGTCGGACTTTTCACTGTTGAAATGTGACAGCGGCAGCGATAGTGTTGACACAGCTGTTCTTGGAGTCTTGCTGGACCTCCCTCCGTATACTCCGCCCCCTTCCCAACATCCCCGATCTAGGTCTACTATGCGTCAAAGGTGATAATTAAATTTATTAAATCTACGAACAAAAAAGACATTTTGGTATGCATGTATTTGTTTGAATCAAAGATAAAAATAACAAATATAAGTATTAACACAATAAATATACAATATTTGTGCTGATGATCAAAATGTAGGTACCTACACAAACTGTATAGGTAGGCACAATCTATACCTATACATACATATATGCAGACATATTTACAGATCACAGCAGCAACTATCATACGGGGTAATAAAATGCACAAGAGCACGAATAGCAATATTTATAGCCTACGCATGTAGGTACATACACAGAAAAGGAATCTTGTGCACACAGTAGGTACACATCAATACAACTCTGACACAGTGCGATAGATACACAAACACATGTCGAACCATCAGAGAAGCTTTCCCTGCCATCACAGCGAATGTCCACATTGCTAAGAGAAGTCCGTTGTCCCCTCCCCTCCACGCACGAATACAGCTTACACATATGTATATGTTTATGTCAACAATACACATCAATACAAATGCGACACATTGCGATAGATACACAAATACCTGTCGTGCCATCAGAGAAGCTTTCCCTGCCATCACAGTGAATGTCCACGTGCTGTGAGAAGGCCAGCCCCCCCCCCCTCCCTCTTCACATAGGTACACTGCACACATTGTCTCCGGGCAGAGTCAAGTACACCTGGCACCGTCTATTGAAGAGATTAAAAGCAGAAAAGCACGAATACAGCCTAACTATACGCATGCCTCATACACAATACACATCATTGAAAACCAACTCTCCACACATTGCACATACGAGGCATACAAACACATCAGAGAACCTTTCTCAGCCATCACAGCGAGTGTGACAAGTCTAGTCCCACCCCCTCCACACACTGTATGTACGGTACGGTCCCACCCCCTCCACACACTGTATGTACGTACATACACACTGTCTCCGGGCGGAGAGTCAAGTACACCTGGTCCGGTCTATTGCAGAGATAATATAAAGCAGAAAAGCACGAAACAGCCTAAGCATGCTTATAATATATACAACACGCATCAATGAAAACCAACTCTCCACACATTATATACATACAGGCACACAAACGCCTCAGAGAAGTCTTCCCAGCCACCACAGTGACTGTGAGAAGTCTACTACCACCCTCTCCTCACAGTTCACAGTTCACACACTGTCTCCGGGCAGAGTCGAGTATACCTGGCCCCGTCGCGTATGTGTCCATTGTTCGTCAGACACTAGAATCTGTGGTAGTATGATCGTTCATACTGATGAAGTCTGCGGGAGTCTGGCCGTCCAGAATAGCGAGCCTGATTCGGCGTGTTGGGCCAGACTGGTGAAGTCTGAGGCAGTCCGACTGTCCAGAGTGGCGGAGGATGAGAAAGTCTGTCCGTCCAGACTGGCGGAGAGATAGTCTGAGGGAGTCTGCCCGCCCAGACTGGTGAAGTCTGAGGCAGCCCGGCTGTCCAGACTGGTTGATCCTGAGGAAGTCTGCTCGTCCAGACTGATGGAGACGGAGTCTGAGGAAGTCTGTCCGCCCAGACTGGCGAAGTCTGTGGCAGCCCGGCTGTCCAGACTGGTTGATCCTGAGGAAGTCTTCCCGTCCAGACTGATGGAGACGGAGTCTGAGGAAGTCTGTCCGCCCAGACTGGTGAAGTCTGTGGCAGCCCGGCTGTCCAGACTGGTTGATCCTGAGGAAGTCTGCCCGTCCAGACTGATGGAGACGGAGGCTGAGGCAGTCCGACTGACCAGACTGGTTGATCCTGAGGAAGTCTGCCCGTCCAGACTGATGGAGACGGAGGCTGAGCAAGTCTGTCCGTCCAGACTGGTGAAGTTTGTGGCAGTCCGACTGACCAGACTGGTTGATCCTGAGGGGGTCTGCCCGTCCAGAATGATGGAGACGGAGGCTGAGCAAGTCTGTCCGTCCAGACTGGTGAGGTCTGAGGCAGCCCGGCTGTCCAGACTGGTTGATCCTGGGAAAGTCTGTCCGTCCAGACTGATGGAGACGGAGGCTGAGCAAGTCTGCCCGTCCAGACTGGTGAGGTGTGAGGCAGTCCGGCTGTCCAGACTGGTTGATCCTGGGGAAGTCTGCCCGTCCAGACTGATGGAGACGGAGTCTGAGGAACTCTGTCCGCCCAGACTGGTGAAGTCTGTGGCAGCCCGGCTGTCCAGACTGGTTGATCCTGAGGAAGTCTGCCCGTCCAGACTGATGGAGACGGAGGCTGAGGCAGTCCGACTGACCAGACTTGTTGATCCTGAGGAAGTCTGCCCGTCCAGACTGATGGAGACGGAGGCTGAGCAAGTCTGCCCGTCCAGACTGGTGAGGTGTGAGGCAGCCCGGCTGTCCAGACTGGTTGATCCTGAGGAGGTCTGCCCATCCAGACTGATGGAAACGGAGGCTGAGCAAGTATGTCCGTCCAGGCTGGATAAGTCTGAGGCAGCCCGGCTGTCCAGAGTGGCAGAGGCTTCCTGTTCTCCTCCTCGTCCTCGCTATCCTTGTCCTCTCTGTCTTCCTCCTCCCCCTCGCTGTCCGTGTCCCAGCCATGCTCGGCGAACCAGTCGGGCTCCCTGCAGCGCGCCGGCAGCGACTCCCACCGGAAGGTGTCGAGGAACCGCTCCGACCAGAGGCGGCTCTCCACCGCCGCCGGGTAGAGCCCAGAACACAAGTCATTCGGGTTAATCTTCCCTTGATCTTTCGGATCCGTCGGGTAGGGGTCGTCGATCCTGCGCTTCCAGCAGCACCAGAGCATCTGCTGCGCGTCCAGAGGGATGTTCAGCAGGTGACGCATCAGCGGCGCCTGGCTCGAGCTCAGCAGGCCAGCCAGCAGCAGCTGGATAGCGCGCGGCAGCAGCACTCGTAGCCTTAACACTGCTAATCCTTTGTCGAAAGTTTTGCCAGTCCACAGGTTGATCTCACGATAGAAATAGCACCGCAGAGCACGCTGCTCCGCACACTCCTGAAGAAAGTCGAAAACGGCCATCATCGACTCTAGCATGCCGTCCCAGGTCCAGAGCTCTGGCGCACGTCGCTCGCAGACCCACATCATCGCCGTCTTCAGCTCGTAGCTGCACAGCTCGCTTCCCGCTACTGCAGCGCAGTGTTTGAGCAGGACCAGACAGATCCGCTGGGGCTTGGTCATAGAGCGGATCACCTCTGACTCGAGACGTGAAAACGATATACGAAATAGATCATCTTTTTCGACCAGATAGATTTCCATCTCACTGAGCTTCTTCACCAAGTCTTTGCTCGGCTGTCCCGACGGTCGCTCTCGGTTCACAAACTCGTCACTGACCCTCTCGGGGTACTGGAGACAGGGGACGAGGTCATTGCTGTCACCATTGATGGTTACTTCAATATTCGGCCCGCCATAGTTTTTAATGCTCTCCACATGTCCTTTCATAGCTTCGGCTATATGTGATTTACAATGATAAAATGGTAATTCACGTCTGACAGAGGTGTCACCCTCCCACTGGAGAGCCTGAGTGATCTTCACAAAGCCCGGCTTATCTGTGTCTTCCTCTACATGGAGGGTGAAAGTGTTGTCGGAGCTGTCTGCTCCTGTGCTGCCTGTTCCATTGGATTTATTTTCCACGGCGGCAGAACCGTGCTGTTTTGTTTGGGAGCCAACCGCCTCTCTGTCGGAAGACTCACTGAAACGTGACGTCTTCTCTGAAGAGTTAGAACTGCCAGAGTCCCTCAGCGGTTCTGTATGCCACATTACTGGTCCGGTTAGAATCATGAAGTCAATGTCAGATGCAGTCTCAAATGTAAGAGCAGATGGTGCGTTATCGCTCGATTCTTCTTTCCCTGTCGCCATCCGCTCCTTTCTCCCCTCAATCCAATGCGGCATAGCAAAGCCGCCTTCACTCACCCATTCAAACGCTTCAACAATTGTTCCACTGACTCGTGACTTATACTTGGTGACATGCACCTCAGTACCTTCACTCACGCTTCCCGAAACAAATATATTCTGGATCGCTATGCATGCATGTGACCCACATTTCCAATGGCCGTCCCGGACATTGTTAAACCCGCATAATCCGCAAAAATAGCGTATTAGGACGAGATGACGGCCATGTAAAACATCTTTAAACAGTTGCTGGTAATAATGCGCCCGATGTCTGCTGTGTGACTTGGAGAGGAGCTGCTCCCTCCATCGTAGGACTCGTCCTAGAGCTGAGGCCATTTCGGCCAGTGACCGCGGAGTGTCCATTGATCTCCGGATTCCCTCCATCTCAGGAGCAGTCGTGCAGCTCTTCCCGGGTTTCTGTCCGGTGTTCTGGGACTGGGCAGTGGGCGTCTTTTTTGTTGTCATCAGGAGAGTAAACCACGACCTTCTGCTTCACAACAGGCTGCCTAACCTCTGTGACACCTCCCATCGTGAGCCCTAAGAGGTGACTGGTTTCTCTTGCACAATCGGAGTGTGTTTTGAAGTAATTGTTTGCACGGACTCTCATTTGAATCAGTTTTAAAAGGCCAATTAATCTCTCAGCCTTGGTGGAAAACGGGCTTGTATAGCTACGCATAATCATGTCAACCTCTCTAAGAAATATTTCGCAATGACCGCAGCCTTCAGGCAGCTGATCCTCTGGTTGATCTTGGTCATCGGTTTGAGCCAGCCGTCCAGCTGGACTTTCGTTGCAGTCCATACGAACCCGCTCTACCTCCATTCTTCGGACAGCAGTTCTGGCGGCATCGACGGATGTGTAGAAAAAAGCTTTGTGTTTTAATCAGGGATGCGGAGCCGTGGAAAGTTCAGACGGCTCCGGCTCCGGCTCCGACTCCGGAGAAAAAAATCGGCTCCGGCTCCGGCTCCGGCTCCGGGTGAAATGTTATGGCGGCTCCGGCTCCGGCTCCGACTCCGAGTAAAATGGTCCGGCTCCGGCGGCTCCGGCTCCGGCGGCTCCGACTCCGACTCAGTACATCCCCTATGCAATCAATTAAATACGGGTGGAAGAAAAATTGGATTGGTTATACGCGTTACTCTTTGCCATTACCGGCTCACCGCGTTCCCGCGCAAACGCACCTCGGAGAGAACTGGCAGAACAAAGGTCTAGGAAGCGATGGCATTGGAAACGCAGTCGCCGCGAATCGGAGTTCACTGAACCATCGTAAGCTGACACCCGTCTCGGCTGCATTGGGGGGTGGAGGGGGGGGGGGGGGGCGGGGGAGGTGGGAAGAGACGGTGCAATGGACTGCGACTCCCAGCACTGGCTTCAAAACAATGGCCGTCACCTGATGACCGGTCCTCATGTTCTGGGGATGCAGTAGACGTGGGGGGGGGGAGGAGCAGACAGGAAGTTGATTGCGTACTGTGGGACACTGAGGATATTCGGCTTTTTTCATTCATTTGATGGCCCATGACGTATATTGGTCTCAAGATAAGGGCCCAGGCGACCTGAAGTTTTGATGAGGTGAATAAATACCCTTACCCTCGCCACAACTCGGGCCGAGTGCACCCCTCCTCCCAGCCAGCGCCATCCCCACTCGAGTTGTGGCGAGGGTGAGGGTATTCACCGCATCAAAACTACAGGTCGCCTGGGCCCTTATCTTGAGACCAATAGTACCATATGTTTTACTGCCTTGTACTGTCAAACCGAACTAAGTCAATTATTTTTTTCCTCTTCAAAAAAAAAAAAAAAAATAAAATGGAGCCGGAGTCGCCCCCTTTTTTGGCGGCTCCGGCTCCGGCTCCGGCTCCGGGCTATATTGTTTCACGGCTCCGGCTCCGGCTCCGGCTCCGGGCAAAATATGCCGGCTCCGGCGGCTCCGGCTCCGACTCCGGCTCCGGCTCCGCATCCCTGGTTTTAATTGTTCTTCGATACTCCAATAGATTACAGTACTTATCCGTCTGTAGATTTTCTGCGCCACCAGCTCGATTCTCAGGTCTTCCTTGTCCACGGTGTCCTCGCCAGTGGACGTGTTGCACTCGGCCTCCCCCGGCTCACCTCCGTTCAGCAGGTCCCGGTACAGTGCCAGAACACACGCCTCTTCACTCGGCAGCACACCTCTACCCAGCACGCTCCTGTATGTCTCTCTGATGCCTATCTCCTCAAGGGGTCTCCACTCTTCAAGTTTCGGGTAGGCCTTGGAGCGTGCCAGCGCCGCCCGCGCGGCCGCCATCTCAGCAGGATCATCTTCTGGTGCATCCAACACTCGCTTCAGAGCTGCTATACGCTCATCGACACTGGCGATTTTCGCCTCACGAGACAGGGAAACAACCTCCTTCTCAACGGACTTATCGTCCCTTGAGCCTGCCACCTCTGGAGTGTCGGTCTGTGGTTCCGCCCGCAGGGCGGCAGCCAGCGCCGCAGCCGGCATGGGAATGTGCCTCCCGCCACCCGGTGAGACAGCCATGGCGGCGTCCACCGCGGCAGCCGGCACTTCTCCGCTCAAATCCGTCTGACAGGTCCGCGGCAGCCTCGTAATGGCCAGAACCATGATGATGCTCTTTTCTTCTTCCATTCCTCTCAAAACAGGGTCGGGCAAGGTGATACCCTCGTTGCCCGTCTGCACAGATACGTCCCCTGACAGAACAGACACCCGTCTGAAGAGCGGTATCCAGACTGGTGCAACAACGGCTGTGGTATCTGTCGGCTACTGCAATCAGGACATTGTCTCATTTCATGTCCAATCTTCAGACAGTATTTTTAGATACACATCACTACTTGAAGTCTTCTTGAGCGCCTCCAAACTTGAGTGACAACCCGCTCTAGCAACAACTTCCAGTCTTCAGTCAGTACCTTCAGTCTTCTGTAAGAACCTCCAGTCTCCAATGAGTACCTCCAGCCTCGTCACTACCTTCCGTCACCTGTCAGAACTAGAACCCGTCGTCTCTTGATGGACCTGCGGACACCACTGCGGTTCAGCCGGCTCCGTCTCACCTTAATACGACTGCCGGTGTTATCATACCACACTCTACCAATGGCTGCTTCAGCTGATAACGGATGGACGGATAGGGAGACGGCGTCACTCGGTATATCGGCTCAGCACTCGGACGACGGGCGACTTGTTCGGGCAACGAAGATGTTGGTGCAAGTTGAAAGATAACTGAATTATTTAGTTTGACGTGCAGGAATGCTAACAAAAACTCACATTTTATTTTTGAATGATGTGAAAATGACCGCTATAAGCGTGACGATCATGGTATGAGCAAATAGGGTACCCATGCTTTTAACCCGCGCATGGCTGGGGTATTTTCCATAACGCGAGTGACTGAGGGGGGGGGGGGAGGGCTCTCCAGAGCCCCCCCTCCTATCTCCGAAAATACTGGCCGATCGTCAAAATTCAAACGGCGTACGATAGCTCTGAAAAAACTGTCGAGCGAAACCTATTTTCATTGACCTCGAGGTCACCGATGACGTCACAGGTCAGGTCAAAGTAAAAATTATCGGCATTTTTGTTTGTTTACAATTCAGGCTCTGACCGCCGGCTGACAAGTCCCATCAGGCTCATTTTTGGTTTACGCACTCCTTGATATATGCCTTAGATACCCTGATGGTACCGAACTTTTCCTTCGAATTTTACAGGTCAAGGTCAGGTCACCCTAGGCCACGAAAATTGTTTATCATGTATCGGTCACATGACGCATGTTTTATGGCCCATTTTACACGTAGATTTCGAAAATAATGTCGTCTGAGTCATGTGAGGTCATTTTCAGCTGAATTTACCGGAGGTCAGGTCAACCTCAGGCCAGAAAAGGTCAAAATTTGAAAATGATTTTTTTTTTCAACAAAAAAGGTGTCTATCAGATGCAGTGTGAGCTCAGGAACACGATGGTGCCATTTATACTGCTGTACGATGTCAAAAACGTAGGTACTGAAAAATGGTTTTGAACGATATATAGGTACCTAAATATCTATTTTTGAAGATATTGGAGTAAAACTTGCTAGAGTAGTTCATCAGTGTGTTTTACGACATATAGGTGTTCCGGTTTTTGCGAAAAATATAAAAAAAGCTTTTTGAAAAAAAAATCAAAAAATATATTTTTTGTAACTTAAGAAACATTATTTTTCAAAATTTTCAAAATTTCGAAAATTAGAGATACTAGTAGTATCTGTAGCTACTACTAGTAGCTACATTTTGATAGCTACGTGTATTTGTAGTCCACTGATGCAAAGAAATTGGATCTAGCTTTAAAACTAAGCTCTTGAGAACGTTTGCCGTAATTCAATATTTTGCATCAAAATCGGCCGACATGACGTCACTCTGACGTTATTTCCGGCCAAACTATGGTAGCTAGAAAGTTGAAATTTCAACACAAGGTGTCAAATTGATGCCGCGGAGGGTACTGCAAGTTTCGTGCTGATCCGTGAAACGGTTTAGAAGATATTGCCGAAAAACGGGAGTGGGCTCTGTAGAGCCCCCCCCCCCCAGTCATGCGCGGGTTAAGAAGTTTTTTAGGGTGTACATTTTAGAATTGGACCGACCCCACCCCTCCAATATGTCACTATTGCCATACACATCCAAGATACACAATACAGCACTTCATACTCCACTGCCCACGCTTACAGCACCACAGAAGACACATTATAAGACACATTACCACACATGGCCTCAGTCTTGATTTGCCAACTATCCTTGGCGACGATCACCAAGAGCTACATGATTTGCTTTTTATCTTTCTTCAGGAGGCACGTCTGATTAACAACATATAAAAACCACCTCACTGATACAAACGGAACCCCGAGCACGGGCATGAGTGGGCTCCGTGGGGACGATAGTAACGCGGCGCCCAGTTCCTTACACGTGCAACCTAAATCCCGGTCGTTTATCTACATTTTCCTTCTGATTGCATCGTTTGCTCGCGCTCTAGCCATTGATATTTCTTGCATTGCACTATGTGTAACTGGCGGGCCCCTGTTGCGCTCTCCGACCCGCTAAGGCGGAGTCGTTGAGAGCCAACGCCGACTGGCGGCCAAGGTGTTTACGCCTGTGGTCGCCGGGCGCCCCTCCCCAGCACGGGACTGTCATTATCCCTTCCCTTCTACCTCCTACACATTAGATCAAACAACTGTAGGGTTTTTTTTCCCTGCGCTCTTTGGCTTCAGCGCGGGGTTTTCCCCTTTGCAATAGGCGTCAGGTTTTTTGTTATTTAGGACTTTTTGCCTGACCAATACACCCCACACCAGTACACTGACACCTTAAACATGTGTATGAATATGTGATGTAAATAAATGTTACCGTTTCTTCATCTGTGTTTTTGTTCCGGCTTTTTCGGCACTTCGGCAAAAGTAAGTTCCCCATTAGATTTGCTCATACACGCTAAGGATAGGCTCCCACGTTGCTAATTGCTTCCGGGTTCACATAAACCGGCTTAACGTAAAACTTTGTTCCTGGCCAAAATTGCCAGATGTAATGACCCCCGGCTCCAGACTGGCTTTAACCCTCGCCCGTAAACGGCGATCTGCCACCTTCGCCCATGCAGGGGGGGGGGGGTTGGTGCGACCCCCCCCCCCTTGGCGTTTGAAAACGGAGCGTCGTAGAGCTTAGCGGAAAAGACCAACGGATTGCTCTCGCCGAGATCTCGCGATTGGTGGTATATTTTTTGGTCCTAGGTCAACATTTGACCTACTTTTGACCGGTCAAAGGTCAAATTTTCGGAAAAAATAGATTTTTTTCAACTTTCGGCGGCGATTGCGGCAAAACGGTGGGAGATATCGACTTGAAACCTTCACTATCGTGTTCCTTGATTAATTCTCTATCGTTTGGTATGTATTTCGTTTCCCTAGCTCTAAAAATGGCGCGTCGGGAGCGCCGGAAGTCGGCAAGGTCACAGTCGGCGGCAGAAATTCGAAAAATCAAAATTTAAATTTTTGAAATCTGATTGTATTTTTGGATTTGGGAGGTCCATTTGCTCCCTATAGAAGCTAATATTGCTGCATATTCCCATTGAGGTGACAAGAATTAGCAAAATAGTGGTTCGGGCGCTTTTCAAAAATAGTACCGGACGCTGTTCCTCTTGTGACGTCATAGCTCCGTGACCTGACCTGACCCGGTCAAGTTTCTTATACCATATGATAGCCAATACTTGCCCCAACATACATGGGAAGTTTCATCACGATCCATCAACCGATCTCCGTACCACCGGCAGGAAACCTCGGGCGTTGGCACTCAGTTTGTGAAAATCCGGCCGGAGGCTGTTCCCTTTGTGACGTCATAACTCCGTGACCTGACATGACCCGGTCAAATTTTTTTTATCAAAAGATGCGCAAGGTTTGCCCCATAAGGTACCCAAAATTTGGCGGCGCTGCGCGCCGCCGTTTTTGCACTATTTCTGAAAAACTCAGGGGGGGGGGTTGCACCAACCCCCCCCCCTACATGGGCGAGGGTTAAGCTGGCGGAGCAAAAAAAAAAAAAACGACCCCACCCCAATCCTGAGTCAGTGGCGGAGCCCCTGCGTATAAGGCCAGGGCACGGTATGGGACAAAATGCACCAACAGCCACACCCTGTTCGAATTAGTCAGACAGACGGCACAGCCCATCACGGTACATAAGCTACTGTCAACATCCGTCCACTGATGTTACTGAAATGCAGCGCTGTCGAGCACCGGTTGATATCACCTTATTTGCTGAACGCCGCGTTATCGGGACCACCTCGGCTGTGACAATCCTAAGGTTTTCAACAGGATTAGTGTGCTCGGCGTGGGGCCACTCTGAAGAGCGGTGAGTAATGCGACTCCCTGCAATCGGCGGCCCAGCTATCGGCCGGCCGGCTGGGGCAGCTATCGTTCCGGGGTCCACGGCGGGATCCTCCCGAGTCAAACGCAGGTCACCTCTGTGACCCACCGAGGTTAACATGTCAACCAGATGTTCGCATCCCCACCGGCCACATGTAGGTACGTACATACAGCACGCTACTCAACAATTGCATAAACAAGAGCCCTCGTCGTCCCCCTGAACAGAATTAAAAGAGCCCACGTCGGTTGCGCTTGCTTATGAAATTATCGATTCTACAAACTGATCAGCTAAGACCCTAAAAATGAACATTGAGATGGGAAAAAATTGAATGCCATTGGGAGTGAGATATGGGTGTAAAAAGCTGATACCAATCCTGCTAAGGATGGCTTTCTGTAGTGAACAATTTGGCAGCGTTCATCCTCTGTGCGAACCAAGGATCCTATAGGGCCCTATATGGAAGGATCCTATAGTATAGGGCCTTCAGCAGAATGGACCATTTGGAAACTGGTGCGAATATTACGTTTCCAAATCCGTTATAGGAAGAGTAAACAACTATTCACCTTTGACAATCAATAACCAATAACCGTCATGCACCGAATCCATAATAGAAAACAAAGTCTGCTCACTGCTGATATATTTCATTGAACCATACACCAGAACCGCACATTTCACCGATCAGCGTTCTCTCTCGAATGAGCAATGGATAGACACTGCACTGGCTGCTGCAGGCCACAAATATCGCCCGGGGATAAATTATCCACTATCGATGAAGGTTGCGCGCCGCCAACATAGCGAAGTATCAGAGAATCTCAACAGGTTCCGTACGATGCGGGTAACTAAATGGCTTACACATTCGACACATACGAAACTGTAAAAAGCTCTGGTTTCCTGAATTGAGACACCGACTAGCAAGCCATCTACCCATTCAAAATACATACACGCTGTAATTAAAGCACAGGCTCTTCAGTGATAGCTGGAATAACTGCTTTCGGTCTAGAATAGCATGGGTGCATTATCCGTGAATGCTGGGTGCATTTCCTTTCGCTTGGTCTCACAAAACCCGCTTTGGGGGCTAAACAGCACCGATTAAAACAGAGCCAACAGTTAAAATACTGGCACCGAACTGGCTATCGTACTATCCCGCATACTATAATATCAAATTATTTTGTCGTCCGAGGCATCAAACCAGAACTACGACTGAATTACGGTGGTGATCGTTTTAAATACCCGGTTAAAATAAATGTAATAGATATTCTCAATCGAATACACATCAACACTCAATCGACTCCCTCTCTCCCTCTTCCCCCCCCCAAACCCTCTCAGAGGACCCGCCGGTCCGTCGTCCCCCTCCGCTCCATCCCACCCCACAGTCTCCATCACTGGTCACCCGCGTGGTCCGCGCGCTCCGTCTGTTTAGACTTCTCGAACGCCTCGTAGGCAGCCAGCTCCTTCTTTTCCTTCTTCTGGTTTCGCAGCATAAACTCCATCCTGGAAAAACACGGTAAGACGGTGAGGAAGAGAAATCGGAGATAGAAGGAGTAAACATGCCTTATATAGCATCTATACGACCTATCCGCATATCCCTATAGTAATAATTTGTCATGAGACACTTGTATCCGCCCTATCCCTACTCCTTCCCTATCTTTATCATACGGTTGTGGTCCCGGGATGTGTCACAACTCTTCTCGTCAATCGACGTTTCCATTGTCATCCATCCCTCTCTCTCTCTCTCTCTCTCTCTCTCTCTCTCTCTCTCTCTCTCTCTCTCTCTCTCTCTCTCTCTCTCTCTCTCTCTCTCTCTCTCTCTCTCTCCCTCTCTCTCTCGCTCCTCTTTTTCTCCCCCTCGTCTCTTTTCACCCACCTGTGCTCGATAATTCTCTCCACTATCTTCTGCGTGGTCATGTCATTTCCAGACACCAGCGATTTGAACTTGCCGCGTCTCTTCGGTTCCAGGTAGGGATCTGATCCGTCTATATTAACGAGGGAATCAGTCAGTGTTCAGTCCAGTCAACAGCACAGGTAACATGGAAGGAGAAACTTCAGTCCACCCACCAGTCAACGAGATATGCTGCTAAATTCACTGTTACTAAACGGATTAACATTAGACACCTGAACCTAAATAGAGCTCTGTTGTACACCTAGACTAAAGAGTTTTATACACTATACTGAGATCTATGAATGAATGTGACTTTAATTCCTTCTCACTCGCTCACTCACTCACTAGCACCCCTCCCTCCTTCCCTTACCTTTCCCTCTCTCTCTTCCTCCCCTCTTACCGACATCCTCCGCCACCGGCGTGTGACCGTGACACACCACATCCACCCGGAAATGGTCCATCAGCTCAGCGGTGACCGCGTACGGGGCGCCGATCACCACCTCCCCCACGTAGCGGCACGCCAGAACAGAGAGCGTCCGCTCGTGCAGGTTCATGATCGGGTAGTTGTAGCCCTTGTAGCTGGCAGTGATAAGGGCGGTCAGACCACCGTGATTATAGGGATTTTGGTACTTGTGGATAGGTGTGCATTGTGAGCGAAAAGCTTTCCCTTTACCGTTTTCCCTAGAGGTTTGTTTGTTTGTTGATTGGGGCTTTAGGGCGCGCCGACTGCTAAGGTCATTTTGCGCCCATAACGTCGTACTAATAAAACAAGTGTGCCACAAGAAAGAACCTTCTAGATACTAAGACTAGAAAGTAAGACTCGATATAAAATAGCAAGGTAAGATAAAACAGCGCAAAGGTGTCGTCCTAGACAACTGACTAGATGAAAGGACTAGAGAGGGCTAGTTGGATTGGGGTCAGGTCGAGTAAATCACTTGGAAGTTGATCGAATGGATAAAAGAAAAGATGCTGCCGGATAAAACCCAGGGTGACTCGTCACCCAGTAAGCGGCGGATAGTGGTACCCGGAGCGATGCGCCCGAGGTAGCGTGTCCGGTTCGGTTCAGCGAGAGGACAAGATAAAAGCACGTGAGAGACAGTGAGAGGCACGGTACACCTGCGACAGGTGGGCTGCTCTTCTCCGCGGAGGAGATGACCATGCGTGGCATACGTATGGCCGATGCGCAGCCTACATAAGACGACTTCGTTATGTCTGTTACTTTGCATGGATGACGACCAAGGCTCGAGAGTTGGCTTGATATCTCTCAGCTTACTGCTCGCGCGCGAGTCCCACTCTGCTTGCCATTGCGAGAGCATGGCAGATCGTACGACGGGATAGTAATCCCGGGCAGGCAGAGGAAATCGCCGAGTGTAGGGCGCTGCGGCAGCGCGTCTCGCGGCGGCGTCAGCAAGCTCGTTGCCTTGAATTCCAACATGACTGGGAATCCAGCAAAACCGGATAGTTTTTCTGGACTGTTCCACCGAAGTTAGCCGAGTTAAAATGTCCTGAATGATCGGGTCGTCAGGATTAAACCGTCGTAAAGCCAACAGACTGCTTAGTGAGTCTGATAAAATCAAATAGAAAAAACCGTCGGACACCTCAATAAAACACAGAGCCTTTTCGATGGCGACTAGCTCTGAGGAAAACACCGAGGCGCTGGGTGGAAGAGAAAACGAGCGGGTGTCCCGACCAGCGACAAAAGAGCAACCCGCTCCCTCGGATGTTTTTGAGCCGTCTGTGTAGACTGAAATAAAACCATCATACGAGGCTATATGCTTCAAGGCTCTGGTTTGTGCTTCATAGGACAGCAGGCTATCCTTTTTTACTTCGGAAAGCGAGAGGTCTACCTGCGGCGGGGCGTTTCTCCAGGGTGGAGAAGGCGTTCCCCAGATACGCCGAACGCCGCGCAAGTCTATATTCGATGTAGAGAATAAACCTCTCATGCGTGCTCCGAATGGATGACTCGTCCCATTACCAGATGAAGCAATGTGACGCGAAAAGACGTACGGGTACGTCGGATGCGTCGGGAATTGACGTAGTTTAAGAGCATAACGCATCCCCAGCGTCTGACGGCGGAGAGAAAGTGGCGGCTCGTGCGCCTCAGCAAGAATGCTGCTCCTGGGCGAGGTGCGGAATGCTCCGGTGGCTATTCGGAGTGCTGCATGATGGACTGTATCCAAGACCTTCTTGCTGGATTCACTCGCTGAATCATAGACAAAGGAAGCGTAATCCAGCTTCGATCGTATAATCGATCGATAGAGAAGAAGAAGGGTCCTGCGGTCCGCACCATAAGATGTGCGGGCGACACATTTTAAAACGTTCAGGGATTTAAAACATCGTTCCCGAAGCGTTCTAAAATGTTCTCTATACGTCAAACGACTGTCAAAAAAGATTCCAAGAAACTTCGCCACCGGCCGAGTAGGAATCACCTGTCCATGGAGCTTGATTCCCAAGGCTAAGTCGTCACAGCGGCGGCGGCAAAAGTGCATAGCGACGGTCTTCGTTGTTGAAAAACGAAGGCCGTTGTCGTCGCTCCACCTCTCCAGACGGGTTACAGCGAGCTGCAACTGTCTGGCAACGTGACGGGCGGTCGTAGCTGAAAACCAGATCGCGAAATCATCGACAAATAGTGATTTGCCGATAGATGGTGCGAGATTGTCGCCAATGTCATTGATCGCCACAGCGAACAGCGCCACACTGAGCACTCCGCCCTGAGGAACTCCGTTCTCCTGAATAAAACTGCTCGAAAGACGGCTGCCAACACGGACTTTGAACCGACGACCCGATAAAAGGTTCTTGATAAAGAGACCCATTCGGCCACGTATGCCGTACTTATGTACTTTGGAAAGTATTCTGTGTCGTAACACTGTATCATAGGCCGCCTCAATATCAAAGAACAGTGCTCCAAGGTGCTTCTTTTCAGTAAAACAGGTGCGTATCTCGGTGTCAAGGGCTAAGATGTGGTCCACAGGGCTGCGGTGTTTTCTAAAACCGCACTGGGCGTTTGTAAAAACACCGTGATGTTCCAGAAACCAGCTAAGACGCACATTGACCATCTTCTCCATCAGCTTTGATAGCGATGATGTGAGAGAGATGGGCCGATAATGGAGAGGGTCATGTCCCGACTTGCCAGCCTTCAAGATAGGAATGATAATGGCTTCCCGCCAGGTCTCAGGGAAGGTGCCAGTCTCCCAAAGCGAATTGAAGGTTGCTAGCAGCGCCTCGAGGGCAACTGCGGGGAGATGACGGAGCATGTCGTTGTGGACAGCATCCGGACCTTCTGAGACGCTGCGCAACGAGCTGATGGCAGACGTAAGCTCAACCATGGTGAAAGGCTCATTGTACACGAAATTTTCAGCTGTGCTGAAGTCCACGGCGGCTGGTGCAGGTCGTGAGGACTCTCCTCGGCAGCGCTGATAGAGTGCACGGCCTATCGTCTCTGCGACGTCTGAAGGGTGAGATATGTCCGTGTTGTTCACTCTTAAAACCGGAAGCGGAACAGAGCTGAACCGGCCTTCAATGCGCTTCATGCGTGCCCATATCTGGTCGTAGGAGTAAAACGGTTTAAGGAACTTACGTAAGTGCGCATGAACAGCCTTTGCCTCTTTTAAAACGCGTCGGGCAAAAGCCCGCGCTTTCTTAAAAGCGATGAGGTTCTCAGTGGTGCCACTCCGGTCAAACTTTCTAAAAGCGCGTTTCCTGGCACGAATCGCGTCTCCGCATTCCTTGGTCCACCACGGAACAGGAGGACGACG